>NC_079166.1:89381245-89692495 GCF_947568905.1 Ostrea edulis | reverse complement strand
CTTGTTTATTATTTGTTGTCAATCAAATTATTCAGCATTATACTATAATAAATGATCTGTTAAAACTTTCAAACTCTATTCTTATTCAAAGGTGTTGATCATAATCTAGGAATCTTATATCTGAACCTGGGTTGAAAAAAAACAGGACCAGTCATTGTAAATTGACATTGTCAGTGGACTTAGTCTGTCCCTTAGTATTACGCCCTTCAGTACAGAGTTTAAGGGTACTTTGATAGTTGTTATGCTTTGGGCAGACTGAGTGCACTTTGCGGCCGGAAACAGACTGGTTCCCGTTACATTTTAATAATTATATATGTTACATGTTTATGTCCATTTTGGCCCTGATTTGATAACGTAAATTCTATTTCACATAGGCCCTAGACTGTACTGGACCTAATGTCTGCTTTATGAAGCAGTGCACATTGTGTTTTGTTTAATCATATATAAAATATCGTCATAATTTTCATTTTACCTGTTTGACAGGTGTCACTGAGTCTAATACGTTCTTTTCCTTTCCCCCTCCGGTTACTAGACAGCTGGGCCTTGTGTGAGTTACACGACAACATCGTCTTCTTCTGTTCTTGACGAAATCTTTCGTTGTATTTCGTAGATTAATAGTAGCTTATCAAACGCTCATAAACAAATATGTACCGCATACACCCCAAACTATTACATGTGTATTTAAATTTCATGATGATCGACAGAATTAACGCTATCTGCACCCTACTAGGCCTAATACACGAAGTGTCGACTGTTGGTAAACAAAGGTAAACAACGATATACCGGAAGTAACCCTGTGGAACATTTTTGACGCGGCGTGACTAAAAACAGAATAAACACTGTGTTCCGGAGGAACTCGAAACACGGCTATTATGCGATAGATTTCCTTTATTTTTCACAGACATTTTGTATAGTTTTGTAAAGAAACAGTTTCATAAGATTGTTATGAATATTATTATAGCGTTTTAACCAGTTTTTATGAAATTTTGATAACGCTGTTTAAGGAAAAATGCAATTTTCTGACGTTGAGATAAGATTTTATTCAAGTGTATCTCGCATTAAACTACTTGAACATGTTCTCAAAATGAACAACTTCATGTTCAACGGTGAGCACTATTAGCAGATAAGTGGCACTGCTATGGGAACCAAGATGACTCCATCATATGCCAACATTTTCATGGGCAGACTTGAACGCAACCTACTAAACCAGTCGCCTTCCAGGCTCCTCAGTTGGTTGCATTTCATTGATGACATAGAAATGAAATGGACTGGCAGCCGAGAGAGTCTCGACGGCTTTATTTCTCTCACCAATTCGTTCCACCATTCCATCAAATTCACAGTGGAAATTTCATGTTCAACGAACACCTTCTTGGACACCACATCCACTCTGAACAATAGTGAAATAGAGTTCAGTCTTCACACAAAACCAACTGACTCTCACCTATATTTGATGTCATCGAGCTGCCATCCTCCTCATACTTTCAAAGGAGTGCCCAAAGGTTTAGCCACTAGAGTTCGTCGCATCTGTTCATCTACAACATCCTTCCAAGAACAGAGCCAACTCCTGAAAACACACCTATGCAGAAGAGGCTATAGGGCTGCCCCAGTGCAATCGGCAATCGATGAGTTGTCCAGCAAAGACCGAAACACCCTGTTACAATAAAAAGAGAGAGAGAAAAAGTAACAGAGTCCCACTTTTGACTACCTTCCATCCCGTCTTGAAGAGTCTCAACTCCATCTTGCGTAGACACCTGCCAGTTCTTTACAACAACGAAAGAATGGCAACAGTATTCAAAGAGCCACCAATGGCAGCCTTCAGACGGCCTCGAAATCTCAAGGACATGGTAGATAGAGCAAGACTGGACAACCCACTGCCAAACGGGGGCTTTAGAGCTTGTTCTGACAAAAGGTGCCTTCTGTGCAAGCATAGCGAGGATACTGACACTTTCAGAAGCCCGGTTACTGGACGTAACTAAAAAAAATTCGGAAACACGTCCTGCCGCACAAACAACTGCATATACCTCATAAGCTGCAAAGCATGCCAGAAGCAGTACCTTGGCGAAAAAGGAGATCTCCGCAAACGTATTAATAACCACCGGTCGACCATCAAAACCAAAAGAATCACTGAGCCTGTTGGAGAACATTTCAACCTAGATGGCCACAAATGGGAAGACATGACTGTCGTGGTTATTGATCACAACCAAACCTGGAGCTCCACAGATAGAAAGAAAAAAGAAAAATTCTGGATGCACAGACTAAAGTCATTCCGTCCTAACGACATGAACAAAATGATTGACTTTGCCAGAATGAACATTGGCTAAACCTATTTTTGATATGACAATGTTATTCTCCCTCTGATCAACGACAACGGTTTATTTCTCATAACTTTATTTCTCTTAAGATATCTGCGTACCGCCTCATATTACCAATGATACATCGCCTCGCTTCACCAACTGGATGCATAACAGTACCAGCACTGCCAACATCGTTGACACTCATCAACAAGTTCCATTTTTAGTTTCTTACAAGTAACCAATAGTTTAGACATTACGCCAATTTCATTTACTATTATCTGAAATTTAGATTTTCAATAGTTTGGTCATGGGGAAAATACCACGATGTACGGATTAATTGTTTCACCTTTTGATCGGCCAAGTTAGTTCGTCCATTAACCCTTTCTCTACCGGCACATTTTAGAGGTTTTTAAAGACTAAATGACAATATTTTTACATCGAATAAAATCTGCATGTATCACGATTTGGGATAGGCATATGACATATAATTTTGTTAGGAATTAGACAGGGAATAATTTCTTATAAAGTTTGTCAAGGTATCCCATGACCTCAAAGAGGTCTACGGGGTCAAAGGTCATATAAGTGCACATTTTTGCAATTTTTTTTCTCTGAAATATATATATTACGACCCCTCTCACTGGATTAGAGTCAAAAATAGGAAATTCTAAATGTATGAGCTGATGTGCCTTTGAAAATACTACAAAAGTATCACAATCAAATAAATCAATTTTATTGACAAACAAATATTTTTGGTTGCTAAGTAACAACACTCAGAGTACAATTTTGACCATAATTTGCCTTTCTACATACATTCGACACAATTTAAACATAATTGCATTGAACGATGATTAGTAAATGTCACATTATTTTAAAAATATAATCTTTAAATAAATCTTAATCATTTTAAAAGGTTTTTAACAAAAAATATGATGAAAAGAATTAAGGTCAAAGGTCATAAAATGGAAACTTTGTACTTTAAATACATTATACATATCCATCATTTTTTAATAATATGACGTTTTGCCATTATGCTCCACTAAATAGAATAAATATTGCAATATTAAAACAAAGATCTTTATTGTTAATCTAAAATAATTTAATTTTTTGCATTCAAATATATTTGGTTGCTAAGTAACAGCACCTATCAAATGTTATCAAAAAGTACTACCCGTTTTTCCTCTGCAAGTTCAACGTATACCAATGTTCACGTACTTACTTTCAATCACTAGATTTAAATGTACTTGCATCATATTTAACAAAAATGTTCTTATATTCAACCTCTTAAAACTTATTTCTAGACACCATTCTTGATACACTGTACTTGGTTCTTCCGATAGCGGCATGCACTGACCAATATCTGTCTATCGACTGGAACTTCATAGCAAACATGTATAAGATAATGCACAAAAATCTGGAAAAAAAAGAATTTCTTAATACTTAGCCCTAAATACTAATGTATTGTCAGAGCTTTTGAATGCACAATTGGCTCTGTAAATGTTTTCAATAGTCAAGGCCCTCTGAAAATTACTAGTATGCATTTAATTACTTATGAAATTTTATCAGAGGTAATTGTAGTACACATCTAATAAATGTGTTAGACGCACAGCAAGATTAATTTTGGTAAAGATAATCTTTTTATCATGCATTTTATTATTCGTTTTAAACTGGAAATCACTGTCACAATATCGGTACTTTAAAACTAGTAATACCTATACAATTCCTCTTCAGTGAGAGGATGCGAATTTCCTTGGGAAGCATAATGACAATCCTTCCCTCGAAATATGACCATCTCAGCATAATGGTTGGTGGCAATACAGATGGAGAAAACCAAATCTTCTGTCAAAAACAGCTTCATAAAATCTGCAGTTCTCTGAATAATCGGGTCCCATATCTGAAAGGAAATTGCAAATAAAATCAGTTTTGGCCACCTTACGTTATTTGTCAGCATTTAGAAAACTTGTCATACCTTGTAATTAGAAACAGAATAATGATTTTCCGGGGTTTTTTGTCTCTTTTTGTATGTATGTGATACCTAGTAATGCAGTAAAGAACGCATTTCAGTGTATCATGACGCCATGATTCCATTTGTAAATGTATTATCGGGATTTATTAATTATTATTTATTGTTAACCAAATGTATACAGATTTAACCCTATATTCAACCTCAAAGAGTCATACCAACTGAATGTCAGGTTGACACTCTGAATGAAATGCCATAGTTCTTGGATCAGGTGTCTCTGTATCCTTCACATCAGCATCCTTCCATCGCATGTCTGAATTTGCCAGCAGACTGTCACTAGCGGACGATACCTGGGAACTTCCCACTAAATATTGGGATGTCAATACCCTTTTCAAAGATGAAAAGAAATTACAATTAAGAATTGTTGGTTCATGTTTTAAAGCAAAATATAAGTTTCATGGTAGCAAGGGACAGTTTCGCACTTAAGTACAGCTCAAATTTATTTAAAGATAGAGATGTCCTGTATTTGAAGTGACATTTGGTAAGGGATTGCGTACGTACATGTGTTAGAAATGAATGGAATATTTTATTATACATTGCAAGAGTAGCAGAGTGCGTAATGAAAAAAAAAAGATATGCATGATGTAGGTGTCAGCATTATGCCTAACATGTACATTGGGGGGGGGGGGGATACTGAATAAATTCAGGTTAAAACCTACAGGGTCCAGCAAAAATACTGCAACTCTGAGGGAAAGTATGTGACCCCAGATACAAAAGTAGAATTGAATTGGTTCTTCATGGTACACAGTGTCTAAATCCCCTTGCATGGTACTCTGATGGGGGTGTGGATTTAGTCGAAATTAGAGAAAATCTAGGCAAGATGATAGCTCATAGCATACCAGTACCAGCATGTATGTAATACATGTAATTTATGGTCATAAGCTACTCAGTGTATGTAAAATACATGCATTTGGATAAAAGAGAAATCTATATATGATTTTTCATTAGCCTGTCATAATCAGACTTTGATTGATGTTACGTACATGTAACCCCCCCCCCCCCCCCTCCATTTCGGCCCAAACACACATTTCGTTTATATTTCTGTTACAATATGAAGAAAATAATTCAAATTATGATAATAAATTTTATCATTACAATGACGTAATATGTGTTTTCCTACCAGATTGTGTTTTCTTTTCATAGAAAGATAATTTTTAATAAACATGGAAAAATCCTTGAAAATAGCCCTCTAACCAACGGCCATGAATGCCCAGTCTGATTAAAACCACCCCCATCCCCCTATCCACCCCTTCTTACACTCGAGCGTCAGGTAAGGAGAGAATTCTGAAAAAAGGGGGTGTTAATCAGACGGATTAATGCCGGACCAGGACAGATTAAATGATGTCAGCTCTTAATAAGCAATTAGATGTTATTCACTTGGTTTAGATATCATAAAATATAAATATTTTCTTTCATGAAACGACAAATCATGGCATCAAATCGCGTTGATTAATCGTAAATTTTTCATAACATAACAAAACTGCATTTTTTTTTTCTAGTCAGCCTATGTGGCTACATCAACTTACATGTACATGTTTATACTGAATGCATGATCGTTTGGGTCATCCTGCAACAGGAGATCCATGGCATCTTCTGACATCAGGTCGTTTTAAAGATGTAAAATATAAGCCTTCGCTGTGACAGTGAAGCTGTGTTGTTTTCGTTGAAACCGAAACACATGTGTTCCCCGTGCACACTTTCAGAAAATCCCGCGGGGTCCGCGATCCCGATCACGGAAAAATAAAAGTATAGGCCTAGAGGCTATATGCGAACTTCTTTTAGTTTTATTTGTTTGGCAGGGGAAAATTATTACTATTCCAAACAATTATAACGTTCATATCCGAATTTGAAGTATTTTATCTATCTATCTTTTTTTTAAATTTACTCTGCCGATGTAACATTCTCAATAGGTGTTTTATGAAGCTACAAGTAGGTTGTGTAACTGTTATATACCAATATTGGTTTTATGCTTTTTTTTAAAAAGCAGAGAATACTTGGCTGATTATTTCATACTTATCTGTATATTGTTTTAGTGTATGAAAATGTACTGAATTTACTAAAAGAGGACAATACAAATTTTATAGTTTTCGTGCGACGCGCGTCGATCGCTTTTATAGCGACGACGTTTTGTCGCTAATTTTAAAGAAAACCGCGCAGCATGACCCAATTTCATTTTATCGTAATATAAAAACTACCGAGAATTATAACACAAATAAGGGCCCATCAAAGAGGAAATTTCCTCTACTTTTACAGGCTGTATTTACTTTTCCCTATTTCCATATATAAATATAGGTAAAACGCCGATATGTTTAAACATTGAGAAATAAAATCGTAAGAAAACGTACATGTGTAAAAAATTGCTTTTTTCTTATAACTTTGCCAGGCATTAAAAATAATTTTTATATCTTCTGAAAGCAGGGAATATATGCTATTCAAAAATATAAAAAAAATATTGAATTCATAAGGAAAATAAAAAATATCATATCGAGGGGGAAAATGACCTTGCGAAAAAGCGTTGCGTCATAATTAGACGAAGCCATCCTTCACTTTATATGCTTTTTTTTAATCTAATGGCTTTACTTACTTTATTGATTTTTACATAGTCAAAAAATAGAGAAAATTTCCAAAAATATGATATATAGATCATATATCTTATGACCGTAGTTTCAAAGATTTAGAGGCACTCCTTTTGCGTTGCCCTGTTTTTACGCGCCACCGGTCAAATTGACCGGTACGGTAGAGAAGGGGTTAATGAATTTTACACTTTACCGACTAATACCACAGTGACCAGACATGATGAGTTCACGCTCTGATTGTTATTCTTTTTTGAGTTAATAACAGAGCCTGCAACATGTAATCCGCTGTAAAAGTGTTTAGCTAGTTTTGTAATGTAGCTTTAGTGCTTATTGTTAATTATATTTGTGTTTTCTCCATAATGTAATCCTTTCCCGTCCTGACGAAGGGACAGGTTGTCCCGAAAATTTGACAATTCCAATTGTTCATGTCGTTGGTCATTCTACTGCTTTATATAATTATTTTCCCTGACCATTGTATCTATTTAACATAGATCCGACAGTTTTGGATACTGAATGTTGTTGGTTCTTCAGTGCTTTATATATATATATATATATATATATATATATATATATATATATAAGCCATATCCCACTATCACCGACATATGGTGTTTATATCTCCCAAATAATTTGATACGCAAGGATTCTTTCTGCATATGATCAGTTTGTAAATCGAGGCAGGCTACTGACAATCAAGTTGATGTTACAGGTGTTTCAACAGTTTCGTTTACATTCAGCATTTCGCAAATTGTTTGGTCGTTATAACAATCTAGTTTGCCATCACAACCTTTCATTGTTTCATACTAATCGTTAGATCGTTTTTAGCGCACTGATTCTGACTGCGCATTCCTCCGTTTAGTTATACATATATGGGGCTCTCTGTGGGTGTGACCGGTCTACAGTTCTACAGTGGATGTGTACTCCTCATAGACACCTGATCCCACCTCTGGTATATCCAGAGGTCCGTGTTTGCCCAACTCTCTCCGTGATCAATTTCAACTCCTATAACGAATACAAATTCAAGAGTTGGTAAAACCTCTGGATATATCAGAGGTGGGATTAGGTGCCTAAGAGAAGTTAACATCCCCTGTTTACCGGTCACACCCACCGTGAACCTTATATCTTGATCGGGTAAAAGGAGTAAATCTGTACTGCAAAATCAGTGTGAAAAGAACGGCCTAACAATTTGCATGAAACACGACCCAAGCACATGTATTGGTTAAGGAGATCGTTTCCATATACATGCAGTATAATTTTGACGGTCAGTTTTTCAGAATGACGTCATGAACGTGACATGATTTACAATTCCTTGATTTTGAAAAGATATTTTTCTTAACGTTAGTTAACGTTTTACATTAAAATACGCATTGTTAGATAAATCTAAAAGGTTTTCTGGGTTTTCAATTATTGATGTTGTATTTTGCAATCGCATTGTGTAATAGTCCTTATTGTTAGATTTTAACAATGTTTGTCAATCAAATTAATGTCAACTAGCGCTCCCTTGGTTCCTGGTCTAGACATGGTAGTGAAAAGCATGCAATGAAATATACATATTTGATGCAACACCGTTTATATTGCCACGATAGTAATTTTGCAAGCTAATTTCTAATGACTCGTCGACTCCCCGAAGAAAATTGACAATCAATTATACTCCATAATGCTTTGAATCTACCCTGATGCTATGTTCAAACTATCACTATTTGTGCTACGATTGAAATCGTTGTCTTAATCGTGGAATAATCGTGGTGCTCGTATTAAATCCTACCTAATCTTGGCGTCATTCGGTACCATTGTCTTGATTGTAGCAAATTATTTGATTATCAAAATTTGTCTACGACCAACATGATTAATTTTCAGTCGTTAAAACCTCAACAAACTGTATTCCATCGTAGCAGAGCGCATCTAACCGTGCTCCCAAACCGTGATCTCCAACTGTGTAAGATAAAACGCAATGATCTATAATGTATTTAAGCGGGAGGCGAGGAAGCTAGCTAAAATGTTATATCATACTATAAAATTTTAGCTTCATTATCAACAATTGAAGCAATATGTGTCATTCATTCATTTGTTTTTATTTCACCATCATAAAATTGATCTGACCATAATAAATTATATGCAATATCAATGACGATAAGAGGAAACAGTAATGATGAAAGGTGTGAATAACGAACAGTGATCAACCTCATAACTCCAATAAGCTATGCAAAATAGAAAGTTGGGCAAAGACAGACCACTGGATATATCAGAGGTGGGATCAGATACCTAGGAGGAGTAAACATCCCCTGCTGACCGGTCACAGCCGCTGTGAGTCTTATATCTTGATCAGGTAAACGGAGTTATCCGTAGTCAAAATTAATGTGTCAGGAACGACCTAAAAATCGGTATGAAACACGTCAGACGGCATTTATCCTAATGATATATTATTCATAATACCAGAAACTCTCTATTTTGTATTGCCCATAGGAGTTATGAGATTGATCACTTTTCGTTATCGTCATCTTTCATTGTGACTTTTGAAGTAAAAGAATTCTTTTCACCACAAATATCGAAATGGACAGTACATATATTGAAATCACAAAGATTTATTAAACCAAAATAAAATCGTGTTTGTTAGCATCGTTAGCATTGGTGTGTAATGAATCAATGTTATTAAGGTCTCCTGTTGTATTGACATAGTACAAACTTTCAACTATATTGAGTTCATCTGTATGAAAGCTGAAGATAGCGATCAGTGATCAATCTCATAAATCCCATAAGCAATACATAATAGATAGTTGGGCAAACACGGACCCCTGGACACACCAGAGGCGGGATCAAGTGCCTAGGAGGAGCAAGCATCCCCTGTCGACCGGTCGCGCCCGCCATGAGCCCAACATCCCGATCAGGCAAACGGAGTTATCTGTAGTCAAAATCAGTGTGCCACGAACGGCCTAACAATCGGTATGAAACACTTGAGACAACATTTAGCCCTATCATAGGTTGTATTGACAAACTAGATCGTTATAACGACCATGGAGCTTGCGAAATGTTGACTGTTGAAATCCATGTACCATCAACTTGTTTGTCAGTAATTTGCCTCGATTTAAAAACTGATCATACGCAGAACAAGGTCTTGATATAAACACCATATGCAGATGATAATTGAATATTACCACATAAATATGGGAATTTGGCGATGGGGAAGCTGATATCATCACGTTTGTCATCAAGTTGAATTGTCTCTTTGTTGTTAATGTCTACTTTCAATAAAATATCTAAGTATGAAGCAGAAGTGGACAACTCTGTGGTGTTTTTAGTTCGAGTTCACATGGATATATCGAATCGATATATGAACGAACATTATTATTGTTAATAGATAATACGTCGTCCATATATCTAACTGTAGATTTAAAGGCCAGAGCAAAAGATTTCTTCTCGTGTAGAAGTTTTTGAATAAATTCTGCTTCATAAGAATATATAAACAGGTCAGCTAACAAAGGACCACAATTTGTGCCCATGGAAATTCCAACAGAGTGCTGGAAGACCTGATCATCAAAGACCACGAAAATGTTGACAATGAGGAACTCCATCATAATTTTTATTTCAACTTCAGAGTACCTACACGTGGAATTAGAGTGGTGTTTAACAAAGTAAGTTTTTGTATGACTGATCACTAGAAATGAATATTTCCGTTTTCGATATTTGTTGAGGAAGCAACTGTCTATGATGTCAAAAAGTCTAATCTTTAATTCATCGTGAAGAATGGTCGTGTAAAGTGTTGGAAAGTCATACATTATGATGTTGTTGATTTGAGAAAAAGTTTTGCAATTTCAAGTTTACTAAAAGCTTTTTAGAATTCTTTAGAATACACATTTGATTTGCACCAGTTCTGGTATTTGTAGTCGCAAATAATGTTTGAAGTTTCTTCTTCACAGCTGTTAATATTCTCGTGAGCAAGATATATTGAATGTGTAAAAAAAAAACCCACTAATAATAGTTGAAAACTACTCACTGTGCACCCTCACCTGGCTGTTGAATACAGGTAAACTCCACTTGAGGGCACAAATTATCAAACTCAGCCCATACAAAATTGCACTAATCAAGATAAACTCTGATGATCTTGATTAAAGGATAAAAAATACGGAAGGGTTATAATACATTAAATAGAGACCACAAAGAGTTTTCATTTCTCATGTGGAACATGTACTAGGTATGTTGTTAAACTTTTCTCTTGCCACTCGATTTGGTCCCTCGCTTCTCTCGACACCAAATCTCTTGGTGCTCGAGAAATGTTTACCGACGTACATTTGTTTCGTTATTGTTTGCATTCATGAAGGAACATATATCGAGTGACAAGTCCATCTTTTGACTTTTAAAAGTAAAGAAACTATTGTATGTTAGTGGAGATCTTGACTGTTTTGACCCCTCGCTACACCATTCTGGCCCAATTCCATCGTTGTGCACTGCCCCTAGTTTCCCTACAGAGCTTTTGTAGGCCTGTGGGCGTGAATTATACACGGGGATCGTAGTGGCAGAATGTTGTAGGAAAAAAGATTCAGAAATTTTAGTTGTTCTTGTTTTCAAAAATTAGATGTGCATGATTAAATTACTGACCTTGTGGTACATTTCTCAATTCATAACTATCCATGAGATGACAGCGTCGTAATAAGCAAGGACCCTGCTCTTTGAATAAATCATTATTGGATTTGATATTATATAAGCAAAATTCATACTACCGGTGATGAATGCGATAAATCAATATAGTTTCGTTAGTGAAACTGAGTAAATAAACTGCTCAGAATAAACGTATCTCAATTGTACATGGATACAGAAGAGCAGGACTAATGACAAATTTGAAGATCTATTTTATTGTAGTCAAGATACATGTAAGATTAGTGCATAAAGTCGACAAAAATAACATTTACATGTTTGGTACATGTGAGTCCAAAATGACCGCGGACAGTGGCGTGTTTTTTGTTTTGTTTTTGGTTGTTTGTTTTTTGGGGGTTTTTTGTCATTTTATAGGGGTGTACATGTACCGTAGAAATGCAGTAAACTTCGTAAATAAGCTTGTGACCGTAAAAAGGTAAGAATAAGATAAACTTCAATTGTGACGAAACAAAACCCAGATCAGCTTAAACACCAAGAGTAATCGAATTATGAGTAGAATTTTTCTACCATCTTCTCGCGCAAGAATAAAAGATTCTACACACACAGGGCGACATTGGAATTTGATTCTGTCAATACAGGGCGACATTTAAATTTGTATCTGTCAATACAGGGCGACATTGAAAGCAAGCAAGAGATATACATAGTTACTAGATACCTTGGATATAGTACATACAGTTGTTGATGTATCATCTATGTTTACAAAGCCGCAAGAAATACAAACACTTTAAATGACTCTTACCAGTCGTAGTAGCCTAGTTGTAAACGCACTATCTTTGCAATCTTTTTTATCAGTTATACCGGTTAACACTTCAACATTGGTGCTTTATCATAGGTAGCGACTCATGAAGGTAGCCGAGGGCATTAAAGCACTGACTCCATTTCAGTTGTCAACACAGTTTAACTAGATACTGATATCAATCCAATCCAATGTTCCACGGAAATCGACCTATGAAATCATTGCTTCCTCTACGTCATCGTCAATTCAATTTTCATAACCACCCACTGTTCACTGGGTTTTGTAATGCTGAATTTCATTGCAGTTTGAAACTCAACGGCACCTATCGGCAAATTTACAAAGTATTCAGAACAAATAGTGTAAGACACAATAACTCTGGGTAGACATGAAAAAGTGCATATCGTGCAATACAGGACTTTCGAGATACGGATCCACTCGGAGTTTTATTTGTAGGGCATGTCACTTTCAGATTACAATAACAACTAAGTAAACAAGCATGAAATTCTTCAATTGCTATCAAATTACTCTATCAAAATGCTATTTTTCAAAGAAAGGAATCGCTACAACCATTTATAAGAAAATGCATTTGATTAAATCATGTGAGTTAGCGAGGAAAACAAATAAATGGAATATCTTGAGGATATCGGTAAAACTTTACGCATTGCATCCAATGATACGCGTTTAAATGCACCTTTTTCCTTCTATCTGATTTACACCCAGGTACTAAGCACCATTAGTGACTTGGACCGTCATCGTGGGACTGAGCATAGTTCTTAACGGACTGTCTGCTAGCGAAACATCAGTTGTATCGATGTCAACTTTGCCCTACAATTGGCGAATCGCCGATTCTCGCGTAAACCCCGCCCACCATGACGACGGTAACTAGCCCGACATTCGATGCATAAACAACATGGCGCGGATAGTGTCGTTAAAGGACATCACAGACAAGTTTTCTGTATCATACATGTTCGATACATCGCTACTATTGCGTTCATAAAGGATTCTTATGTAAAATACATGAAATCATATACACAAGAACGTGAAAATATACATATATGTAACACACAAGTTCTTTTCACCGTTTATTCTCAGTTGTAGTGTAATGTAATCAATCAATGACAGTGCTCCTATAAACATAAATAAATAAAAACACATTACAATTTGTGCTAGTGACTTAAGCAATGTACAAGATTTGCTTGACCTCAATCATATATACAAACATATTTCCTATGCAAGGATTCATATGTAGTACATGTATTATAAACATGCATAATTAGCAACATGAACAAATAGCAATTCAAAATAGAAAAAGGTTGCGAATACGCAAAGTTCACAAACCTAAACAAGGCACGCAATTTCCGGCCCAAAAAATGGCCACCACGACAGGTCAAGGTCAACGCAATACACTGATCACCTACATAGAGACCTATTAATAAAATAAACACTGTAAATATACTGAAACACACATATAACTTGAACACCGTTGTGTCACCGAAGTACATGTATGTAAAACTCAATTATATTCTCCCATATAGTATAAATAGAAAACATTAAGCTATAACCTAGTTCTCAATTCTATATGTCTGATTAAAGAAAATGCTAAATATCGAATTCCGCTTCCTAACAGCATTGTTTAGCAAAGACTCTCCTATAATACCTATAATACCTTACACACGATATAGTGAATCTATACACTCAAAATATTCACTGACAAATTATTGTGTACTTGAAAATGACAAATATATCACCAAAAACTTACACAACATCAGACACGTCTTCGTTGTTCTGTATCTCGTGCAAAAATACCGCCAATAGCAGGTTCTATTATTACACACACTGACCAATCACTGACCGTCTTCATAAGTCAGTAAGTGTGAAAAATATTACACGAAATTATTTTAACTCAACAAGAGATATTTTTACCAAAATCAATAAAATATGATACTCTTAAACGTCAGTTATAATTAATTTTGCAATAATTATCAGACACACAAAATACCAAAAATATCTACGTAGTTGCAACGTCTCAATGGCGCAGAGGTTAACGCCTATCGTCCATAACACACGACCGCATCTCGTCACCCGGTTCGAATCCCATCTGATACAATTTATATTATTTTATATAAAAAATGTTCCCCCCTTACAAATCTCCCCACTTTTTATCATTGCCTACCACAGCAATGGGAAAATTTACTTCAACTCTAAAAATGTGTAAACATAGACATCAAAAATAAATTTTAAAATATCTATATACAATATTTCTTTCTGCACAAGACACTCTAAACTATGTCTCGAATCTGACTTTGTTTAGTCCAAGAATCACGAAGGGTTGCACTTAATGTAACACCAAGATTCACAAAGTTCCTTAAAGTTCGAATTCTGGACCGAAATCTGATAACAAGAGTTTGACGACACGACACTTTGCGGTAATTTAAACGGATTGGAATGTTTTCCAGCCGTTGTTCGTTTACTACGGCGCGGCTGTTCTGGTTCAACGAACTCTTCGTCTGTTTTGCGATGACTCGACTACTCCTCAGCCTGGATTACTTCTTGTATTTGTTCTGGAATGTAATCACTATCTGAATCCTCCGTCTCAGAATCATCACTACTAGCGGTCACTTTTTCACCGGTGTCTAGAATTTCCTTCCTAGTGACGTTTTTGATTGGACCAGATCCATCCGCGAGTTGAATAGAATACACATTATCACCAAGATATTTCACAACTTTATACGGAGTAGAACACCACGTGTCTTGTATCTTGTTGCGTCCAAGAACTCTGTTCTTCGTTAGAACTCGGGTTCCTATCGGAATGAATGAATCTGTAGCCTTTTTGTTCCTCTGTTTGTTCCTTTGTTTAGCCGATTTCCTCAAGTTAGCGGATGAACACTCGTAGACTTCACACATCCTCTTTTTTGTGGCTCTCTAACCAATCATCAAAGGATACAGGTACGTTAGCATCACTACTTGACGAATTCCTGGTTCCAAGGAGGAAGTCCACCGGTAAGACAGGTTCTCGACCAAAGAACAAGAAATGTGGAGAGTATCCCGTAGATGAGTGCACTGTGGAGTTGTATATGTAAATCAACTCTGGAAGATACTCCGGCCATCTCTGTTTTCTTTCTGGTGGTAACGTTTTTAAGCGATCATGCATGGTGCGATTGAATCGCTCACATTGTCCGTTGCCTTCGGGGTGATAAGGCGTTGTGCGTGATTTTTCTATATGATAAAAATTACACAGTTCTCGGACAACGGAACTTTCAAAGTTTCGTCCCTGGTCACTATGTATACGTGCTGGAACGCCAATCTTGACAAACCAGTCTTTAACAAGGATTTTTGCCACAGTTGTTGCTTTTTTATCCTTGCAAGCTACAGCTTGCGTAAATTTGGTAAATATGTCCGTCATGATTAACACGTTTTCACGTCCATCCGACGACCTTTCTAACACTGTGAAATCAATAGCGAGAATTTCTAAGGGTGTGTATGCCAAAAGATTGCTGACTGGGGGGTTGATGGCAGGAAGGGGAGCCTTCCCTATCAAACATCTCTCACAGGACTTGCACCATTTTTGAACATCTTGTAGCATGCTTGGCCAGAAACATCTTTTCTTTAGCAATGAATATGTCCTTTCAATGCCTTGGTGTCCCGCATGATTGTGAACACTCTGTAGAACTTTTTGTTTTAGAACTTCCGGAAGGAAAAGCTGATTCTGTTCTCCTGTTTCATCTTGAATTTTCCTGAATATCATAGAGTTCTCAACAAATAGTCTGTCTCTTTGATTAAGTAGTTTCCTGACACTTTTGTGTCCCCTGTTCCAAGGCAGAAACTGACGGTTTATCGTCTCGATCCATCCAATAACGCACTCTACTTAAGACCGGATTATGTTCCTGGAGTGCCGCAATGTCTGTTGGGATAAATCCAGGTAATGTAGCTGTCGCACACACGGAACGCAACTGAACGTTAGCTGCTTCTTCACCAATATAGTTCACGCTTCCCGTTAACACCTCCAACGATGTACTCTGCGTAATCCTGTTTAGAGTATCCACAACACTTTCTTTCTCCGATGAAATAGGTCGTTGACTCAGCGCATCCACATTTCGATTGACCCTTCCAGAACGGTATTTCACCGAGAAGTTGAACTGAGCCAATTATCCGATCCAGCGCATTGTAGTTACGTCAACACGCTGCTTGGCTTTGTGGATATAACTTAACGGATTATTGTCAGTATACACAATAAATTTCGATCCAAGAAGGTAGTCCAGAAAATTGTTCGCTAACTGACCACTTGAGTGCTAATAATTCCAGTTTCATAGAACTATATTTCTCCATATATAAAAGCCCAAGTGTGTCGGAGTCAGAGAATAACAGAGTGGCCACACAAGATTAACATCGATGTAAACTTTCGACGGAAGAAACTCGTTTTTATATGTGAAAAGTGTCCCATTTTATTAAATGACATCTAAGAAGACGTGTCACCACACAATATCACTCAGAAAAACATTAAAAACCATTAACCCGAAAGAATTTTCATTCCTCTGATAAAATGTTAGAAATATGTCTCATCATTTCATCTCGATCAAATGTAATTGTATTTCTCGACAATCTCAAGAACGTTCTCAAATAATTCGAAAACAATTCTAAATCATTTGATAAATTCTCACATATATGCCTCATAGCATTCCAATGTTCACAAATGATTCCGAAGGTATTTTCATTCGCCTGATGAAATCTCAAAAGTATATACCTCATTACCTAAATCAAATCTAAGTGTATAATCTCAATATACCCCACATTCTAAAGAAATGTTCATTCGAATCAATCCTACTTAGATTTTTACATAGTGCATCTTGGTATTTTTAAAAACTGATTATGATTTTTAATCTGCTAGTATCACACTTCTTAAAACATGTGAAAGTAAATTTCCTTTTCTCAAACGCTTTCTTAGCTATGCCTAAAACTTGTATTATATAAATACATTCAATCCATGTCGCCCTATGTGAGGATTTAACCTCTTTTCGCATCCACTGTACATTATGAATACCTATATATGTTATATGATTGATTGATTGAATATTGTTTAACGTCCCTCTCGAGAATATTTCACTCATATGGAGACGTCACCACTACCGGTGAAGGGCTGCAAAATTTAAGCCTATTCTCGGTATTTATGGCCATTGAGCAGGGGGGGTCTTTATCGTGCCACACTTGCTGTGACAGGGGACCTCGGTTTTTGCGGTCTCATGTGAAGGAACGCCCCCATTTAATCGCCTCTTACGACAAGCAAGGGGTACTGGGGACCTATTCTAACCCGGATCCCCGCGGGGTGGTTTTGTAGGATAATTGTATCAAATTTGAATATCAAATAACGTTGTCTCTAAATTAAAAGTTAAGGTCTAAATATATGTGCTTAGTATCATAGCATAATACCAGTAAAATTGCTATAACAGGTCCCGGGATCATGAAACTGTCTTAAACTTTAAGATTGTCTTAAATCAATAAAGTTGCACTTAAATCTTAAGACTGGTCTTAAAGTGGATCACAAAAAAATCACTTAGATTTAAGATTGGTATTTTGTCTTAAATTTTAAGACTGTCTTAGAGCTGTCTTAACTTTCTAAGATTGTCGCTAAGTTCATTCAAAATGGCCGCACTTGTTGCATTTTTGAGGCGAGTTGGAAATGATCAGCGTGATGCCCGTCCACTAAGACGTCTTCCCCGACCAAGAGTATTTAGGGATCGCTTAAACCCATTCGATATGCGGACATACGAGGAGCTCTATGAAAGGTACCGTTTCCGCCGACCCACCATTATTTTTCTCTGTGGTATAATAGAAGACATCGTCATCCATCCCACAAGAAGATCGTTGGCCCTACCTCCAATGGTACAGCTTTTAGTGTTTTTGAGGTTTGTTGCGACCGGTGCATTCCATCAACTAATAGTAAGCATTCACGTCATTACTCGGTAGGCGGCGCGACGGTTCTAGAGGTGGTTAGAAGTGCGCTTAAATTCAAGCGTCTGTATATGGAAGCGTAAGTTCACAAGCCATGAATGAAACTTCTTCGCGTTATTCATGTTGGAAAGTCCCACAGATAAAAGCAGAGCTGATAAAAAGAGGTGCAGTGACAACTGGTCGAAAACAGGATCTTATAGACAGGTAAATATTTCCTCTAATAAACCAGTCGTTTCCGATATGAAGTTAACAACCTTGAACTTCATCACCAGCTGATCACATAGCCATAGGTTTACCGAGTTGTGCATACGTCCCGCAAGGACGAAGTTGGATGTTCTTGGTTGTTGTTAATAAGTATAGTTGCCTGCTTCTAATGTAATCCCCTGAGCCAATTTTCCCTCAGTAGAAATAGTTAATGAATGTTTAGAAATAACAGAAGTAGAGCTCTTTCATGATTTTTAAAAAAACGTTTAGATCTATGATGAAATACTGCAGAGGTATTACGAACAAAATTTATTCACGATGCTATATTTTTGATTCGAAAGTTTTCGCTAAAAATAAACTTTGTGCTTTTGTTATTTCTGTACAACAGATTAATATGATGGAATTATTCTGTAATTATGAAATCATACTGTGAATATTCCAAGATCAGCGCTTTTAATTTCATCAAAACTGAACGAAAAATGAGTTCAGGAAAATTGTTTTTAGATAAATGTATTGAGTATATAAATTATAGATCAAATTTTCTATGCGTACTTGTAAGGCCAAAATAAAAAAACAATGTTTGTTTCAGGTCGCCTGACTGGCCCTAAATATACCCACTGACCCTATTAATTTTTTTCAATTTTCCGATTTAAATTTATGGATGTACAAACTATTACTCAAAATCATTTTGTTAAGAGCTAAAAGTGTCGACGACAACAATGGCGGCAAATCTTTTAGAAGCTGCTTTGTTGTTATGTAAGTAATTATAAAGAACTATCCGGTGGAAGAATAGGACTTCCACAAGAATACACATGTACAAAAGTCACTCAAACCCGAGTGCAAGGGTAGCCTTTAGCCTAAGAAACATTGTATGGAGTATATACTATGCAATGCTTTTTGTCAAATATATTGTGTATGTGGTTGAATATTGTGTTTTGGATAGAAGTAGCTGACACATTGATTACAAACAAATGAGTCACAATGTTCTGACATGAATAAATACATGTAGGAAAGTGTGCACAACTATTGTGCATATTCTGTACCACCTTTAAAAATTGGTATATGGTGTCTGACAACTTTGATATATGCTAAGACATTTATTGTAAATGTATATATATCAAAATTCAATCACATAATGTGTATTTGGTCAATGAATTAAATATTGTGCCCTGAACCCATTTTTATCTATTAAACGCATTATACAACAACTGTAACTATCAAATTTTCATTGAAGGCACATATTTATTTATTTATTTTTAAATAATTTTAAAAAAAAAATAAAAACCTACTTACCGACCCTTTTTTTTTTAAATCAGAGGCAACCTGAAACAAACATTTTTTTTTTGCCTAACCAAGTACTGAATGTCTAATTATAACATTTTTTGATACTATGCCCTATTGACATGTATTATTTTAAATTTATTAAGAAACTTGTTTGGTCTAAACAAGTTGTATACGCATGATTATCAGATACTATTTTATTGGTAGATTGGAGGCTTATAATAGAAATAAGAATTTCAAGGAGGATCCAATTTTACTACCAGAGCCCCTTGATGTTGGATGGCCAGTGGCTGGCTTTAAACAGATCCTTCAAGAGCACAAGTGCATTATCCCCAAAACTACAAGGGAACAGATCGAAGCATATTTTTTATATCGATTAGCAGGTACATGTATACAATTTATAAGTTATATAGGAATGCTATTAAAAACTGAAGAATTTATTAAATCTGAAAGATCTACATATGATACAATAGAGGCCCTTTTGTGTTTTGCACAAACTTAGTATTGTAAATGTTTGTGATGAAAATGTTCCGAGAATCATAGGAAAATTCTGTCAAAAGGATCAAATTTAGAAAACAGCAAAATTGTCACATATTTTATTCATATTAAAAAATCCTTTTATATCCTTTGTATGAAAGCATGTAAAAAATATTGTATCATATTAATTATTTAGATTTTTTTTAATTAGATGACAGACAATGTACTGGAGATCTGAAAGCATTGGTAAAGGGCCAAGACATGTTCGACTCTAACAAAGTTTTGGCATGTTCTGTTTGCATTGAGGATGATATTTACCTCACAGGAATAGTGGGCGCCTCAATGAAACAAAAAGTAAGTCAGACAGTAGCATTCTCTGGTATGCACATGTATAAAAAATTTCATGGCCTAATTTTGCTTGTGGAGGGAAATGAATATCAAAGATATGGAGGTAACATTATATACACAACTAACATCCTTCTGTATATAATAAACTTGCTTCACCATTTAGGCTAAATTAAAACCCAGCCCAATCTCATCAGCTTTTATTTTACAGCATTAGACAGACATAAACCTGCAGCAAATTTACAATAGACATTACTAGTATGACTTTTTAAAGAGACTGATTCACAATTTTCACTAGTAACATACATTTGTGTGGGTTTTGTAAAGGATTATTTTCATATCTACTTGATAGGTTACCTACAAATATAAAGTCAGGATCTCAAGAGACCCTCTGAGCACACATTTTGAATGTCCAGCAGGGAGAGGGCCCCATGGCACCTGCAAACACCTGGCGGCTGTTTGCATCATGCTCGAGAGATTTGCAAAAAGTGGGACATTGAGAATTGCAAAATCCTGCACAGAAAATCATATGTCTTTCAATAGATCAAAGAGTACATATAGTGGTATGTAAATGCGAAGCACTTTTATGTTAAGTTTGTGAGTAAAATGTCCGGAGTTTACACTTCAATAAATTCTTCAAAAAAAATGTTTGATTCTTATAATTCCAATTCATTCACTTATTAACAATTGCAAAAATTTGAATAGTTTCCCTGCACTATGTTATTTGTTTTCAGGCGTGTATGAATACATCGCGTTTTCGGATTTATTGATGTATCAACTCTTGTTCAGCTTTATTTTTGTCCAATCAAAACAATTGTAATAAATAACATTGGAATTATACCCTTTTAATATATAGTGAAAATCTTTAAATATGGGCCAAGGTGACTCAGGTCAGGGATGTGGCCCATGAGCCTCTTGTTTAAGGAAACCATGAGTTTTTTACAGTCAGTGTGCTGTCCCTAGCATTTGTCTGTCAAATTGCAATATTAGTAAGCAACCTATTCTTTTATAAACATGTTTGCAGACATGGGCAAATATAGGTTCATCATGCCGCCCATCTCCATTCAGTATTGAATAAAATATTGTTTGATTTATAGACATGTTTGAATATACATGTAACAGGTTCTCCAGTAAAAGCAGAGGATCTTCCTTCCAAAAAGAGGCCATATGAAGAGTTTTTTGAGGATCCTAAGCCACTCAAACACAGAAGCAATCCATCTTACAACTCAATGGTGCAAAACATTATTACTAACTACTGCAGCCAGACATCCAAAGATATCTCTATGCGGTATCTGTACCCAAGAGCAAATTTTCAGGTACTGTACTCGGTATATTTGAAGAACACATGTATGTAAAACAGGGAAAATAAAGTTCAGAATAGGATGTAACCCTTAATGTAGAGCACAGCATAATTGTCTTGAATGTAATGAGAGCTTATGTACAAATATGTATAAAATCTTTTTTATATAACCACACATCTTTGCATTAATCATCATATATAAGTATGAATTTTGCTGTCAATTTAAGTGGTTTTATAAAATTGACCATTTGTATTTGATTAAACACAACAAACATGATTGACAGCTCAAGAATCATCTTGATAGTGTTGCAATTTTCTTTTCTTTTAAAACATAGTTTGTGTCCATGATGCATGATTATGGTCCTTTGCCACTTACAGAACAAATATTTGATAATGCTTTGATGGTAGGTAATTATTAAAGACATGTATAAAAAATATTAGAAATTAATGTATGAAAATCTTGTATAAAACTGCATTGATTAAAAAAGTTTTCCCCTTTTTCCTTTTCATGGGTTTATCAACAATATTGATACATAATGTTATTTTCACAATTTTTTTCGTGATGCAGAAATACTATTACGTAAAAAAAATTTATGTTTACCAGATGAATTCATGTTAAATAATACCAATATATAATACATAAAGTTTATTTTCATTGTGAACATGCCATTATTACAAGTTATTATTTTATATAATTACTAGGTCTAATAAATGTTTCTCTAAAAAATGATGAAATATTTGTAGGTCGATGAACGCAAAATTCACCAAATAGAAGTGTCAACTAGAGGACAGAGCAGAAACTCGAAATGGTTTGAGGCTAGGGAGTGGAGGCTAACTGCATCACGATTTGGGGAAGTCTGCAAGGCTACTTGTCGACGCAATACAAATAAGTTATGTAGTTCCCTTATGTGCTCAAGAATCAAAACCAAAGGTATTTTACATGGGAAAAATTATGAAAAAAAAAGCTTTGAAATTGTTTGACGACAAATTTTGTATAAAAACAAAAGAATGTGGGCTTTTTGTGTGTTTAGACTACCCATATTTGGGAGCATCCCCAGATGCAGTTGTGGATGAATCTGCAATTGTTGAGGTCAAATGCTCCTACAGTGGAAAAAATGAAATGGTCAAACCAGGAGCACATTTCAAATATCTTATGTTTGATGACAATGAAAATGTTGTATTGAAAAAGTCCCATAATTATTATGATCAAATACAGGGTCAGCTGTACATAAGCAAAAGAAAATTTTGTTGTTTTGTTGTTTTCACTCTTAGGGATCTTTTTGTTCAGAAAATCCCTCTTGACACATATTACTGTGAACATTCTTTGTTGCCAAAGTTGAAAGTATTTTTTGAGAAATATTACAGACCATTCATTGCATCAAAATTATGAACATATCTGTGACTTGTACTAATTTACATGTAAAATACCACATTATTAGAATGTGGTGTTACTTACACAATTTTGGATGTCATGATGATAAAATGCAGGGCCAGCTTGTCACAAGCAACAGGTCATATAAATTATGTCACCTCTTTTCCATGGGGAGACATTGTTTTTGTATTTTCTGTCCATCTGTTACAAGATTTTGTGAACGTTTCTTCTCATATGGCATATATCCGATAGACCCTACAGGGGTGTGATTTTTCATCTTTTCAGAGGAAATCCTCTGATTTGCTCAATTTTCGAAAAAAAATGAAACACTCTGGATTCGATCTAAAGTGGCAGAAAATTATATTTTTCCAGGTAGGGTGAGGTGTTTTCCTCCCTTTTTGACCAGTTTTCCTCTGATTTCTGGGGAATTCAGTCACATCTGACTTTAAACTACTAATGAAATACTGAATAAATCATTATGTATCATGTTGCAATTAAATGAACTACTGTACGCAGTCAATGTTGTCTCTTTATCTTATTTTATTTCATACTTGGTATTTAAGGACATACGCAACATTTTTAAATTATATATAATTTTTTATGACATTCTATCTCGTTTCTACAAAAATTCTTGAGGTATATTACCACATCTGTTATAGAGTTAGCATAGTTTAAATTACTAGTTAATCCAACCACTGAAATACCAAGGCCAATACACAAACTACAATATAAAATTGAAACCTATTTCGGAAATCATACATGAACTCTTCCAATTCAGATGAAATGTGTTTGGGTTTTTTTTAGGAAATATCAGAAATGTTGCGTATGCCCTTAATCTTCAAAATTATACTTTCATCAAGCAGTACATGTAACAAGTATACATTCTATGTATTCATGACTTCAATGAATTCTTTAAGTTCTGGAAGCTCTGAAAGTCTATGCATTTTTGTGTACAATACACTTCTTTAAATTAGATATGGCAAAACATATGAAAACTTTTCTAGAACCTAACAGAATTTTGCTGCATGGTATGCCATGTTTCAGAATTTTGTAACTCTTGCTTAATCCAATAATTCTCTCGATATGAATACGTTTTGATGATATTCTCCTATCTTTGACAACTTCATGTGCTTCTAGCTGCGATTTCCCCTTCAAGAAGGTGGGTGTGTTCACAGCTACATCACGACAAGCAAACAAATCCTGAATCATAATTCCTCTATCAGCCATAATGCTATCTCCCTTCTCAAACATCTTTATGGTTGGATCAAGCAAACATTATTTTTCAATTATCTGCCGGTCACTTGCTGAACCTCCATAGGAATCTGATATGAAAGTAACAGCACCTTTAGGACTGCAACCAATCATGGTTTTCAATGTGTTCTTATGTTTGTAATTTGACCAAGTTACACTTTGACAGTTTATATGCGATGGTTTCTGAATAGGAACCTCAGTTGCATCAAGAATTACTCTTCAACTTGTTTTCGGAAATTTCCTCTTAAAATCAACTGGCATGGTTTCCTCAACTATATCCTTAGATGGCCAGATGTTGAGCTCTTTTAATTGGAAGTACAGGAAATTTATCCACTGGACTATTACCCTGGATACAGTTGATTCGGAAACTTTGAACAGCAATGACAACTCTACATCATCTTTGGCCTGTCGCAATTTCATAAGGGTCATAAACAGTTGATCTTTAGGGTGTAGTAGGGAGCATTGGTATTTTAATTCAAATGCAGCAGGCCCCAAGCAGTAGAAGAACATCATGTAGTGGTCAAAATCATCAAACCCAGTGCAATACAAAATTGCTCTATCGTCTACACAGAAATTATCGATTGAGTATTTCACTGATGAAGGAATTTCACACTGAATTTCCTCATCACATGTATTAGGACAGCATGATTCTGGTTTTGAACTTTCCCCCATCGTTGTGACTTCAGTTTCACATTGAATATTTAAATTATCAAGCTCTTGAAAAGATAAATCATCACAGACCTCTCTGCTTTTGTACCGCTTCGCTCGAGGCGACTCATCAGTAATGCTGTTCCGAAACTTAAACACTGTTGGAATTGAGTTTTCTTTCAAACTCAATTCCAACAGTGTTTAAGTTTAGTACAAGTCACAGATATGTTTAGGCCTCCATAACCGTTTCGTTTTGGGGTCGATTCTCTTGATAGCGACGACCCATTTCTGTTGTAGCTCCGGATTTGATGGAAATTTGTGTCCTCCTGAGTTATTGCACCCTGGGACACAGCAATATTGCGGCATTGTTGCTTTAATAGACGTTTCTTGGCGATATACGGTATTGTTTACATTACACTCAAGCGATGACGCGAAAACCAAACGCTCTGTTAACCACCTCTAGAACCGTCGCGCCCCCTATCGCGGGAAAATTCGAGAATACGTGCTATTGGAGATTCAATACACCTCTCCAAGTTAACGGCTGGGAGATGCATTAGAAGGGTTGCGTCAGCGTTAGTTAGCCTCGCTAATCGTTATATTATATTCCCAACTGACCAAAACGCGACTAATACCAAGAGAAAGTTCCACAACATCGCAGGTATGAATTAAAGCTACTTTCCATTTCACATGACCTTCACATTTCCAAGCGCATGACAATTAGTCCACACTATTCGTCCTACATGCATTTCAGTTCATGCTTTTCAACCCTCCTAAACTGAATAAAACGCATCTCCTATTTAGATAGCGGTTATAAATCCATACTTTATAAAAAATCCTATCATTGACACATGTAATTCGAAAACATGCTTAAAGGATAACGAATTGTTTAGGTATTTTATAATAGAGCTAAGGGGAAGGTGGGGGGGGGGGTAAAGACACAATGTATTGTCCATATCCAATTAACCACTTTGTAATGATCAAAATTAACAGTCTAATGTGTTTAGATGCACCTAGGACTTGAACCAGTCCCTCATAACACAATGTATTGTTTGTAGGGTTTCCGGGTGTGTTGGGCTGTGTTGATGGCACATTTATTCGAATACAGACGCCAGTAGAAAGTGAACCGGACTACGTCAACCGGAAAGGATATCATTCCTTAAATGTTATGGTAAATATGTTTTAAAGACTGTTTCGCATTGTTCTCCATTCCCCATTACTGTTATTGTGTAAATTCTATAATTTATGGTGATACATGATTTGTAAAAAAAAAAATAAAAATCAAGGAGTGGGTAAGTAGTTGACTTTTGCTCATGACCATTATATTGAAAAACTTATCAAACTAGAGGTGTGTATAAATATTCATTTGTATCATGCAGGATAGTTACATTGGACTGTAATATGCAATGTATCAATATTCATGAATATTGTAAAAAAAAAAATTCAGATGTCATGCGACACCAATTTTGTTATAACCAACTGTGTGGCGAAATGGCCAGGGTCTTGCCATGATTCCAGAGTCTTTAGAGAAAGTACTCTATGTCGTCAGTTTGAGAATGGTAAATATTTTTGTCATATATCAAAACTTATAGACAAGATATAGATGTAAATGACGTGGTTTCACAAAGTAACTCATAAATTCAGAAAGGTATATAAACTCAGAACCACTTATCTTAAAAGATGATCAACCAATTGCAATGTATTGAATCTGTTCAGACATAATCTTTCATAGGAGAGGAACATATGCCACACTTTACAATTACAAGTCAGCATGATGGCTTGCTGCTTGGTGACTCTGGATACCCATGCAAAACCTATCTAATGACTCCCTACAACAATACCAATGATGTACGACACAAAGAGCGGTTCAACTCAGCACTGTGCCGTACACGAGTTGTAATTGAGCAAACTTATGGGATTTTAAAGAGGAGGTTTCCATGCCTGGCAGTTGGTCTGCTGACAAAACCGGATAGAGCCTGTCAATATGTGGTGGCATGTGTGGTTCTACATAATATAGGAATTTTGAGACAGGACATTGTGACCATTTCAGCTGATGACCTACTCATAGCTGGACCAGATGTCCAAGAGATTGATCACGCCAACAACAACGGTTTCACATACAGGGATATCATTGCCAGACAATGTTTTAATCAATGAACAAATTATGATTGTAATATATCAATCAAGGTCAAAGGTCAAGGTCACCGGAGGTACATATGTACTAGTTAGTTGGTCAAAACATCTTTTTATCATTTCCAAAGACTTCCTGTCTCTATCTATTCCAGTTCTACAAGTATACCAGTTTATCATTTTCACAGCCATATTTAGAGGTGATCAATCTCATGTAACTCCTATAGGAATACAAAACTTGAAATAATTGTTTTATCACAATGATGTCCCCCCTTCCATTTTCTATAGTTTTATAATGAAGCATATTGTACAAGTTTCAAGTCCATCTGATAGGCCACAGAGGAGTTCTAAGTATTCACAAGATTTAATGAGAGGAAGAAAGGAAACTGCACAAAAACAATAAAATTTATTTTATTCCATTAATTGTGTACAATATCTTCAACAAATTGTAAAAAATATTAATCATTTTTAGAAAATGCAATCATCTTATAGATGTACATCAAGAAATGTATAACAATTTCGATGTCAAATGTAGTGAAAGTGTAATACATCAAATATATATACATGTGTAAATAATAGAATGAAATGGACATTGATGAATTCTATCATTATCAATTAGATTGCCTACAATGTACATCAATGCTCACTGATAAAATACTGAAATGGTTTAATCTAAATCTGAAAGGATGGATGGTAAAACACAACTTGACCTCACAATCACTTGTTATTCATATACTATGAAAATATCATTTTTATTAAATTCATATTAAAATTATAGCTAGTAATTACACTATTGAACAAGTAACGAATATAGTTGCATTATCAAGTCTTTTGAGAGGTAATTAATGAATCAAATTCGAGTCTGATATATTGTAGCCACTGCATTGAAAAATCAGCTGTAGTTTTCAAATAGACTTTGAAAATATCTTGTAAACAAAATATAATTCAGTTACTCCATAGGGAGTTAACTTCCCTTTTCAATTGGGAATTGAAGGGAGAATTAATATGTCATTAGTATTTGAACAATTATATATTGATTTGATACATTTTTCATTTAAAAAGATCAACATCAAAACCACTTACAATAGTAAGGTAGAAACTAATATATATGTTTGTCATGTGTGAAAAAAATAATTTTACTTAATACTATTTTGGGTAAATTTCCACTAAATCATAACATTATTACAGTTGAAAACTATTATATTATATGCATGGGCAGTATATTTTCTCATGCTTTGTGAAAATAACATTCCAAACTTATATGGTTTACTGTCTCATTTAAGAACAAATTACTGTATTGAAATGCACATACCAATACATAAATCTAAACTGTCTGACTTTGAAAATCAAGTTTATATTAACCATAACTAATCAATTATTTATGATGATAAAAAATGTTGTCAAAGGCAATAACTCCTGAGCTGGTATTTTTTATGCTATATGTCCATTCTACAATGATTTCCCTGACGTCCACAATTAAGTATGTAATTCATTATAGTAGTAGTTATTTTGGTCATATTAAGGTAGCTCCATCCTCATATGACTTATCAATATTAATGGTTAAAAGTGGGAAAACTTTATCAATTTCCAATCAATATAGTTTAATTTAATTAATAACCAAATATATATATATATATATATATATATATATATATATATATATATATATATGTTGCCACCTTTTTAAAGATGTCAGACATACAAAAACAGAAGTATACATCAACATCAGAAAATCACACATTTTGGTTATTGTATGTTGTCAGAATGAGTAATTGTTGTTTGCAGAAATTACATGTATATGTGATTCATGATATTGTATGCATTAGCTGGGAAAAAGACACAGTTTAGTTTATTTCAATAACCAAAGACCATGTGTATGTTGCCACTCTTTTAAAGATGTCAGACTTACCTAAAGAAAGGTATTTCTCAACATCAGAGAATTGCACATTTGCAATAAGAATGATAAAAATACATTAAAAACTTGTTAAGGTTGATCGATCCTCGTGTGATGTCATAGGTTTTTGCAAAAATCTTAATAAATTAAACCTTGCGCATGATAGAAATATATTGCAAACAACAATTACTCATTATGACAACATACAATGAAATCATTCAATATCAGTTGTTAATCCATACTATTATATAGATGCATGCATACCACTGAATTAAGGTGAACTATTAAAGAAACAGTATGAACAACAAAAAGTAACAGCTTCTGAATACTAGAGAGAGGAAAATGAACAAAAACTGGCATTAAAAATAATTAAAAAAACAAACAAGAGGCCCATGGGCCACAACGATCACCTGAGTCACCTTGGCCCATATCTGAAGACTTTCCATATATATTTGCATGTAAAACCTTAGTCCTTATTATGGCCAAAACTACCCTTTGCAAACTTGAATCTACACTATGTCAGAAAGCTTTCATGTAAATGTCAACTTCTTTGGCCCAATGGTTCTTGAGAAGAAGATTTTTAAAGCTTTTTCATATATTTGTATGTAAAGCTTTGACCCCCCCCCCTCCCTTGTTGCCCCATCCTACCACCGAGGGCCATGATTTGAACAAACTTGAATCTGCATAATGTCAGGAAGCTTTCAGGTAAATTTCAGCTCTTCTGGCCTTGTGGTTCTTGAGAAGAAGATTTTTAAATGACCCCACCCTATTTTTGCATTTTTGTGATTATCTCCCCTTTGAAAGGGACATGGCCCTTCATTTGAACAAACTTGAAAGCCCTTCACCCATGCCCAAGGATGCTTTTGGCCATGTTTGGTTGAAATTGGCCCAGTGGTTCTGGAGAAGAAGTCGAAAATGTGAAAAGTTTAACAGACAGACAGACGGACAGACAGACAGACGACGGACAAAAAGCGATCAGAAAAGCTCACTTGCACCTTCGTTTGAGTTACACATATGTGCTTTACTAAAATTTATTTTCAGTATTGTTTGCAAAGTTAAATACTATCAAGTAATTATATATATATATATATATATATATATATATATATATATATATATTATACTATGAGTAATGCCAGTTTTTGTTTTTGAGGGGAGGTAATTAACTTTCACTCATAAAACATTCCATGTCAAAAAATGGATCTCTCTGTTTTATTTTCAACATAAAGTAGTGTTTCTGAATTCTAGTTAGCACCTGTTGCTCTTTGATGAGCTTTCTCCTCTCTCTAATATTCAAAAGCTCTTCACTCAGAAGCGTGTCTGGTGTTATGGGGGATGGAGTTGTACATGCTACGGTAGTAGAGGGCCGAGTTACTGATGCTGATGTTGAAGAAATTGTTGTTGATGATGATGATGAACAAGTGGAGGATGAAGAAGTAGTAACGGATGGAATGGGCAATGGCGATACAATTGCAGCTGATGTTGATGGAGAAGCAGTGTGGCTTGGAGGCAGCAGTAGAAATAGGCTCTCCAAGTCACCAATAGGCTCTAAAGAGAAATTATGATTTTTATAGTACTTATTTGATGTTTGAATTCTTTCAACATGTGATTATTTATCAATTTTCACCTGAGTCAATCTTTATTTCAATCACATATATATTTTGACTCCATACCAACCTAACCCCAAAGATTCATGACATATCATGACCTTGCTGTTATGGAGGTCAAGGTCACATGGTCTGATACCATATAATTAAAATGAAAATATTACCATAAATTGAAATTCCAAAAGCATCAACAATAATAACAAAATGACAGACTGATGCCAGACAAAATATGACCAGAGAAGCTCACCTGAGCCTCATGTGAACTACAGTTTTTGATGCTCTGATACATTATGAAGTCTTATAATTAGCATCAAATAAAGAATTCTGATATATAGCTCAATTGCTGCTTACTATGTTTTAGAAAGTAAACATCTGTTACCAGCTGTGTCTATTCCAATTCTTAATTTCTAACACACTTCTTTGGGCAGATGTATTACCACTATGAAAAAAGTAAACAAAACTACTGTACACATACTTAATGCATTTACCACATAATACAAACAACGTACACATGCCTATAAAACTTAAAGACTCATCTCATGACCATATGGTTGTATTCCTAAGGGTAGCTGACACACATACTACACCCACCCCTCTTTCTCTCTCTCTGTCATTGACTCAATGAATAATTTCTGTTATAAATATAGAGGTATCATAAATTGATGGCATAAATTATTTCAATAAGTTACAAGTTTTAGAAATTATTGTGCAAATTATTGTTTGATTTCTGATTGTGTAATTTATAATACAGGTATATAGAGGGGGAAAATTACAATTATATTGAAATTGCATTTTAAAAAAAACAATTGAATTATGAGCAGTTGTGGACAGGTCATTGCTATCAAAACTCAGGTATACTGGGCTTCCTCAAGATCTAAAGAACTGGCTGTTATTGTTATCAAAACACTTCTCTGGGGTAGCCCCAGACCACAATGTCTGCAGATGTCACTCCACCTGAGATCTATTGTTAAAGTTTGATTGGCAGGAAGCTTACAATTTGGGGGTGTCAACTTAAAATTGGGTCTTTAAGCAATAAAAAAAATCTTCTATACCTAATTTAACATCTCCATAAATTGAGTTCACATTAAAATACTAACAGAATTCCCTCTATCAATCAACAAATAATTACATGATTGATCTTTATATAAATTTCCATCAATTTTTCATGTACATTGGAAACTATTGAACAACAAATATGATCTTTGAAAATATTTAAAATGTAATGTCGATGACTCAAATAATTTTGAAAATAGCTGCCTGGTTCAGTAATATGAAATATCTAATGTATACTGCCACACTAGTATGAATCATTATGCTAGTTACATGTACATGGAGGCCTTCATCAGTTTATACATGCTGTGACATTTTTAAGTATGTGTATACATTTCATACAGATTCATACCTGTGTACTATTCACAGTAATGTATAATACTGATTATATAGTTGAATTTATAAAAACCCAGTCTGGCCAGAAGATATTTCTTTAGAAAGAAACAAAAGAATATATATGAATTATGTAACCTTAATTGTGTAGAAGATGAATTTCATTTCCTCACTCATTGTCCATTCTATGTTGAAGAGAGAAATATGTTTTTTCTTATTGGTATATACAAGCTCAACAAATTTTTTATATATTTAACAAATAAGGATAAATTTACTTGGTTGATGATTAATGAAGACAAATCAGTAATTGTCAAATTGAGTGAATTTTAAATTGGCATAAAACTTATATTATACTGGTACATTCTTGATATGTTGGGTCTTTGCCAATTATTGTGGTTGTGCCGATAATTATTTGTATATATTTTGTATGTCGAGTATTGAGAGAAAACGTTCATGTAAGTGCTAGATTTCATATTTAAATGAATGGATTTCCTGAGAGGGAAAAAAAGACCACAGGTTATATAGACCTACTTACGCATTCAAGTGACTGACAATATCCTGCCAGGCTTTCGCCTTGTCTAAGGCAGTCCTGCCTGGCTCCGACAACTTCCCAAATAATAGGGACTCCCTTTTTTTAACTTCCCCAACAAGGATGATCTCTTCTCTTGAACTCCAGTTCGATTTCCTTTGCCTCTTCACGCTATTCTCCTCTACCGCCATGGTTGTTAATGTATACAAGCAGACGATATAATTTCTTACCTTCATACTGAAAAGAGTTCCGCCATCGACGGCACTTGATTCATCATCCGGGTAAGAAAACAATTCGCTTGCGTTTTAGAAAATAATAAGCCGTCGGTAAACAAAAAAGTAGCAGCAATAGCTTTCAAAAATTCAGCGCACGGATTAGCCTTCTTATATGATCCAATTAAGTTATAAGGGGTCATTACCGGATCTATCACTCGATTGTGTGAAACGAGTTCGCCCAATTTCGTTTCTGTGGTGGATCCTAACTTTTAGACAATTTGTTTGTTTGTTTTTTTTGTTGTTTTTTTTCTACGATTGCAAATTCTACCTCTACGCAAAAGAGTTCCTTGTTGCCATAGCAATTTAAGATTCTAGACTTAGACTTAAGTTAAGACAATCTTAGTTAAGATTTGCTTAAGTTCGTTTTGTGATCCATTTAAGTCAGCAATCTTAGATAAGTCAAAATCTTAATTTAAAGTCAAAATTTTGACTTAACTTTAAGACAGTTTCATGATCCCTCACTTAGCATTCAAAAAACCATCGATGCTCCTTTTGCTATTGAATTTTCCAGTGGCACCGTCAATGACAGACCTTTTAAAAATCATGATGGGGGGGGGGGGCAAATCCATATTCAAGGATTTATAAATCAGCTTGATTTGGGACATACAGTGGACATTGGTACATTGAGAAAACATTCCTACAGTGTTAGCAGCCCTAGCTGAGTCCATCCCATAGAACCATGAGTTCACGAAGAACCCTTGATATTTGTGAGGATGAGAAGAAAATTCAGCATGATACTTTAATAGTGCTTTTAGGCCTTATTGAAAAATGAGCTAGCTAGGTTTAAACGGCTTAAATTGAAGAATGTTATTTAATGAGAAAATAAGCGTTGTAAATTATACTACCCTAAAATGAAGGAATGCACAAACTGCAACTGCAACTGTACATCTGTTGTTTGAAATTGTAATAGATCTAGATATATTTGAGAATTCATGTACTGTACTCAATAAGTCTTTTTTTTTTTCCTGATGGGTTTGAAAACTTTATTGTGTCTCCACCCCCAACATGATGATGGGCTCCATTCGAAGTGTGATATCAAACACAATATATATATAAGTTGTTGGGCATCTTTCTTCAAATTTGAAGCACATTATTGATTTCTTGAAAAAATTACCTCCCTTTATTTTCAAACGTAAACTTTTAAAACACTCAATTAAAATTTAATTACCAGTTAAATATTGTCTCTTAAAAAATAACAAACACAAAAGCTAGTCATAAAAAAGACGTTTTATTTCTCTTTAAATATTTTTCTTGTAAACATGATAAAATTCAACCGCGATAGTTCAGCAGCAAATGACGTGACGTCACACAAAACTTACGGCGAGTGAATTTTTTCGAAAGTATGTTTATTTTGGATTTTAGAGTAATTGACGGCAATTAAAAGGGTGACCGATCCAGAAATCAGGTGGGACACATCGACTGATGTTATTTATGACCGGGTACTGCTGTCTTTTTCACGCAACATAGCACCGGAGCAGATTTTGACGAAATCGCGTTGCATTCCTGTCTCTTCGCTCGCTACGCTCGCGAAGCTCAGTGGTAGTATTTATGCCTATTTCTCATATATTTCTACTTTATTGATAAAATTGCCGACTCCTGTGCTTATTTCAAAAACAGTGATATACATAAACAATTCTTCACACAGTATTCTCTTCCTTTCTACAAAATAAAACAATTTTTAATGACAAATTGAAGTACTCGGTATAAATAAACACGAACACATGTTATTAGAACCTTTAATAAATACATGTTTTGACGACTTAAAGGTCTGTCGCAGCTGGGATTCGAACAAACTCCCTGGAACCTCCTGGATTTTAAAAATTCTATAGGGCTTGAAATATGTCAATTTAACATGGTGACATTAATAAAATGACTCAAATCTTAAGGGGTTGAGGGAAGAAAATGTAAGTTCTCCCAATAAAGGTAATTCAATAAATATAATAATAACTAGAGCAAAGCTCGTTGCAAAGCAACGAGAGGTCTTCCGTCGGAACTGTATGACATAAAAACCTTGAACTAGCTGTTACCCATCTTCACAAGTCAAGGGTTATTGATTCGTTACCTCGCACTAACGATCATTTGACTGAAAACCAAAAGCTCTCGATATCATGTATCAGAGAAGGAAAAGATGTTTTTATTGGGACTAAAACCGGCAGTGGTAAATCGCTATCTTACGAAGTTGTTCCCATTATTTTGGACAATTTGTTTAATTTGTTAAAACATAGTCGACAAACGTACTTCGACAATCCATCATTTTCATTCGGCTCATACCCCAAAACCTCGTCTAATTGTTTCTTCAAGCAAAAATCAATCCCGAAAATCAATCGACGGTATCTGTCTTGTACTAATTGGCCACAAATTCTACACCATAATGCCGTCGCCATGCGTGTTTACTGTTTAGTTTTGTTTTCGGCCGATTATAAAAGCCGTTGTCTGACTGGTTTGCAGCTTCAGGCTGCAAACCAATCATATGCTTCTTCTCGAGCCCAACTTTTAAATAGCGACTGATGTCAAGGTTTAGTGCGAGGTAACGAATCAATAACCCTTGACTTGTGAAGATGGCTGTTACCAATATTTTATCATACAACAAAATTATGATAGCATAATATTCAGACTGAAGAGAATAATTCATCGAGTTTGAATTATTTATACATACAAATCAAATAAATTGCTCTCAAATCTTGAATATTTTATTAAACTTTAATACTGTAATATCTATCTGCGTAAATACATGTAGGTATATTATGTACACAGTGCGCACAGAAGTCGCGTATGAATTTCACGCCAGGGGCACGTGCCGAAGTTACATAATTTGGACCAGGAGTTCTGAATCAATGTTTAATCAAAGTCATTGTTTTTAAACAATAAAACAACAAATCATTTGAAATGAGACTGGTCGGCATGGGTTTCTGAATATTCTATACGCATGTTTAGATTTGGTTTAATCATGATTATAAACTATTGATTTCAAAACATGTTCAGAAATAATTCCTTATGTTTGTAAAATGTATTCATTTTTCTTTTTCACAACGAAGAATTTGAGTAAAGCTTGTGTGTTCAGTTAAAGTAGTGTGAAATCACAGATCGCTAGTCCAGCAGCGATGAATCTCCGATATTAAACACACATTCAATTAGACATGATTGACAAATGAACTGTATATTAAATTGCAGATTTTAAAATTGATGCCTGACTCAATGCTCTAGAGTTTTGAATTTAAAACAAATCAAACGTAAGACTAGGGACGTATAAACAAGTATATACATCCCCGGAAAGACTTAATTATTCGAAAAATCCAATATGATCAAAAACATAACATTCTGTGTTATATTTAGGACGACAATGTTTGTGTACATGCCCCGGTTCACATGCGATGGTTCCTCGAGGCGGTTACGTAATTGTTAACAAAAACAAACCCCGCAACAAACGTAGAAGAGATAACATTTTCCTCTTTTTTTTTATTTCTTCTTTGGAACGATTGCTTATATTAAAGCTACTAAATAATAAAATTTTTAAAAAATTGTCCATAGATGATTTTTAAAGGAACCATAGATCACGTTAAAACCTTATTTTAAAAGAATATTAGCATTTCATGAAGTCAGATTCATCAATTAAAGCAAGTTCATTTAAGTTATACGCATACCCCCCCCCCCCTCACCTACCTAATGATACGGTTACCTGTTTGCAGGTCAAGCTTTTTACTCATATATAACACAATACTCGAGCAAAATATTATGTTTATGAGATCAATAAGATGTTAGAGAACAACTTTTCCAGCAAAATCCATATCGAAATATTTACCGTTTTTTAGTTATAAAGCGAAAACTTTGAAGATACCCAGATCTCTAATTTAAGGGGCCAGCCCTTTTTTAGGGATATCAAAAGAAAGCTCTTAACATTTTGCACAACTTTTGTTCTACACGTCTTAACAAAATCTTTTTAGTTGAAAAGATACAAAGAAAATTAATTGTAATTTTTTGCTCCTTTAAGCGTCCTAAATTTTTAACCCTGTCAACCACCATTTCGAACGCTGTAATAAAAAAAAAACGATGTGCACAACTACAATGCTCCTACTTTTCATTTTCAATGCATTTTCTGTTCAACCTTATACAGTCTCGGAGCCTTTGTCTGGAAACCAAAGCCCCTAAAATTTCATTCAAAGGGAGGAAACTCGTCAACAGAAGGGGGTTTCTGAAATGTAGTACATGATTTTAAAATTGTTCTGTAAAGTTTATAAACCCTGAAAATTTGAGCAAAATCCATGCAGAAATGATCGAGATATGAAGCTTCAAAGTGAGCGTCTAGGAAAAAGAAAGAAAAAAAGAATAATCTTAACCAGCACAATCAGTAGAAGGTCTTCCGTTGTTACGGAAGACCTCAATAATAAAGTCTTTATTTATCCAGGATTACATATTTAGCGATAACGCTAGTTTTCAATATGGTCCTGCATATAACATACAGACAGACAGATATTAGTAAAATAAACACAGATTAAAAGAAGTAGAATACATATAAACTTAAGAAATAATTATGAATGTAAGATATAGGAACAAAATAAAGCTTAAAAAGTATGGTGATAATGCAACACCTGTTGAGTTTCTTATATTTTGACTCAAGGCATTCCACACTGTGCTCCCTGAAATGCTGAAAGATCTTCTATAATATTCTGTCTTTGCCCTTGGTATATACAATATATTTGAATAAGAATTTCTAGTTTGCCTGACTGACTTCTGATACATATTTAAAAACGTTTAAATAATCTGACATTAAACCATGTAAAACTTTATATACTAAAATGACTTTTCTATAGACAAAGTAATCTGATAAAGGCCACCAGTTAAGTTCTGTAAACATAACATAACAACAGGGGATGCTTACTCCTCCTAGGCACCTGATCCCACCTCTGGTGTGTCCAGGGGTCCGTGTTTGCCCAACTATCTATTTTGTATTGCTTATAGGAGTTATGAGATTGATCACTGTTCGTTATCTTCACCTTGCATTAGATGGTGTTTCAAAATTTCTGATGTCAGGAATTACCCTTGCAGCTCGTTTTTACAATTTAAAAAGCTTATTCACATTTTCAGCATTTCTTGGATTGCTCCATATAGTACAACAATATGTAAAATGTGGAAAAATCGTAGTATTAAAAATCTTCAGCAGCGAATCGTTTGACATAAAATATCTTATTCTTCTTAAAATGCCAATTCTCTTGGAAATCTTGTTCATAAGTGATTTTATATGACTTTTCCAGGACAAAGTTTCATCAATAATAATACCAAGTAATTTTGACTCCTGAACACATTCTATGACATGGTTATTTATCACTAAATTCAATTTTCGATACTTTGATAATTTTTGTGCCGATCCAATAAGCATACATTGAGTTTTAGACAGGTTTAAGCTTAATTTATTTTCCTTAATACACATTATACTGCGCTGAAGATCTTCACACATCTTTAACTCAATATTTTCCACTGATTTATCTGTTACATCTTGTGAAGTATCATCTGCATTCATATTTACATGAGAATGTTTCAGTGCTTGTGGATAGTCATTAATATACAGGATAAAAAACAATGGGCCTAAAACAAAGCCTTGCGGAACTCCAATGGTTACATTTTTTTCATCCGATAAATTGCCTTTCCAAATAACTCTCTGTGTACGATTTGTTAGATATGATTTAAACCATTCAAAAGTATCATTGCATATGCCAAATGACTTGAGTTTGTGTAATAAAACTTTGTGATTGACAGTGTCAAATGCTTTCCGTAAGTCTATAAAAAGTACACCAGTAAGTTTACCTTCATCAATATTTTTAAGCCATCTATCTACTAGAGAAATAAGAGAACTTTCACACGAGTATTTTGGCCTAAAACCAGACTGACAATCTGTAATTAGAGAATTTACTGACAAATACTCATAAAATGAATTAAAAACATGCCTTTCTAAAATTTTGCTAACACGGGGTAATATAGAATATCACACTCTAATGTTGATCTCGGACCTGGGATTGGCCCCGAGATCACTCGAGGGGCAATCCCAGGTCCGAGATCAACATTAGAGTGTGATATTGTTTATATCATATAGCTAAACACAACAAGTTGATAAACATTTTTTTTAAATTGGGTGGGTGGGGGGGTCATTGACCCAAACATAAATACATGGTATACTGTACAACGATATTTGACTATTTCATTCCTTCAGAGAGTTTACTTTAATGGTTACGTTTCCAGTACTATTGACATTGTGAAACATGCTAAAGTCTGGGTTTTGTAGCTTTATTCAATTCCTGATTTTTATTTATTTTTTCGCATTTACCAAACTCGCCCGTTTTCAATATTTCATATAATTTGTAAGAGTTGTAGAACTTTGTTTACGTGGCGTCATCGTATGAACGGGAATGTTTACAGATCTGATGCTGCTATTTCATTGCTTAAGGAATGTTATCTTATACTGAAGTAAGTTTTTTTACCGTTTCCCATCTGTTTAGCATCTATAAGTCCTTGAAATACGTCGGAAGAAAATGGTTCTACTTTTCTCGTTTTATTGCCAAGTCCTCGGGGTTTTAGATTTCAGAAATCGTTTTAAAACAGTTTTAGAACTACATCAAAATTGCTGTAAATTAACATTTTATCTCCATTAGGACCGGGGATTTCTGAAAATGCTTCAGTATCACCCTCCATAATCCTCCTACTATTTTCTGTCACCTAGAACGTTGATTGTTTTGAAATGAAGTTAAACGTGTTATTGTTCTAAATAAACAATTGTTACTTGGGTTACCCCCCTTTGCTTAGATACTCGCTACAATTTAGCGCTGTTTTCAAAAACGTTTTTATTTAATTTTTCTGCTTAAATTAAATTTTGTCGTGGAAGAAAGTATTACATATGAAAAAAATGGTGTCTAACATCATTTTTTCATGTAGTTATGTTAGATTTCAAAAGATTAAAGAAGAAATAGCCATTTGAAATTTGAGGGCGAGACAGCCCCTTGACAACGGGCCGAGACAGAGATATCTCGGCCCTTAGGGCGAGACAGCCCTACCTACTTGCAGCTGTCTCACCCTAGCCAAGATAGGTGTACCAGGGCTGATACACTACTAGGTATATGATATAAATGGATACAGGCCGATAATTATTAACTAGACATTCATCCCCCGATCTAAAAAGTGGTACAACTCGTGCCTTTTTCCAGTCATCTGCACAAGTACATGAAGATATAAAATAGTTGAAAATATATGCATGAATATCACATACACTGCATGTTTGATGAAAGGTTTAGAAGTTTGACAGAGATACCATCCAAACCTGTTGCCTTTGATGCAGACATATATTTTATCTCATTTTCAATCAATTCTACGGTGGTATATTTCGGACATGCAAATATTTTTTTTTCCTTCTTATGTTGGAAAAATATTTGCACTTCCTAAATATACCACCGTAAAAGTCTGCAGTTATACCAAAATCAAAAGATTTTGTCGTTTACTTTTTCGAGAGTGTAGGGAATTATTGCTTCTTTTATCGTTTACATTATTTCTAAACAAGATTTTTAGGAGGAGAGGGTGGCTACTCCACTCCGTAAATCCGTCATCATATCAAAGTACATAGACCACGTGAATATCAGCCTCGTCGTCTTGATATAGAACTTTATATTTACAACGATACGCATACTTTGTAATATAAATTCAAATCTTTTAAAGAACAAAAAAATGTCAATGCAGAAGCTGGGAGTGGGTGGCTGTAATCTATCGTGTGAAAAGCTCAAAATGAATACGTGTAAGTTAACTCAATAGTCCACCACGTGTTCAGTGAAATCACGTGAGATTTCTACTCAATGTATACTATATGGAGACAATAATGCTATCTTTAAATGTCAAACACCCATCTTCTATACACATTGCATTATTATCGATTTTCTGAAGGCCCAAACTACATGGAGTTATTAATCTAATCTACCTGGGATATGTCTTCACTAAAGCGAACCGGCGCTGATTGAAATAACAGAACTATGTGCATAGGTAGTCTAAAATACATGTACTACAAAAAAATTAACACACAAGGTTTTTCACTGTTATATTGCAAAAACTTTTGTTTATCACTTTTGATTTTTTTTTTTATTGTGATTAGCCTACAAAGAATTTTCTTTACACAGACACACACACACACATATATATATATATATATATATATACAATTGTATACAATTATTATATATATATATATATATATATAATATTTATTTCTTCACCAATCAAGGGTCCTCAGGTGGCATACACAAATTAACAATTAAACATTATAACTACATGATATAATTTACACATGTGTACCATATACACGTTAAGGGTTTCTACATTGACATAGGTATTGAATTCTCATCACAATACTGATTGGAAATGCACTGTACAATAAGTGTGCTATATGGGAAGTAAAGTAAAACAATATCATAAAATGTCACAAGCACAAAGGGTACCAAGGGACGGTGCCTGAGCCAAGTCTATCAGACTGGCAGTCTTGTACCCAAGTGTTTAAGACAGCTTATTTATAGTATACACAAAAATAAATACATGATACCACAATATGTACACATGCATACCATATACAGGTGTTATATATTCAAGACAGGTTACATGAGTATTGTATACAATTAAATAGAACTACACAATACGATATACAGATATATACCATTTCTACATTGATGTTGGTCTTGAGTTGGCTTATAGTACTGATTGAAAATGCGATGTACAACGAGGATGTTACATGGGTAGGAAAATGAAACAATATTATAAAATCTTCTCACGAATACAGGGGGTACCAAGGGACGGTGCCTTTGCCAAGTCAATCAGACTGGCAGTCTTGTACCCCAAGCATTCGAGACAGCTAGCCTATTTATAGATGTGTCATATGATATATCATTTGTCATTTACAGATGGGGGGGGGTGTTGAAATGACTACTTGTCTTCCTGTGGCTTAGTTCATATCTGAATATTGCGAGAAAAGTTTTTTCAAATCAACCTTACAGCCAAAGCGTAAATAAAAAATGTGTCGGGATCTACAATATTTTGATAATTCAATAAGTATGTGGAGTGGGAAGATTATGTGCTGCTATTTTGAAATTACAATTTTAGCTGAGTATTACATAATTTACAGTAGCTGATCTAGTGGGTGGGTTTTATTTGAACGTTAACAACCAAAAATTATCACCATTTGCTCTTTTGCGGTCTTCGATTCACCTCCCTTTTTGAAAGAATTTTCTGAATCCGCCACTGATTTGGTACCAAGAAATACAACTCATTCTATGTTCATTTATATCACTAAAAATCTACAAGAGTTGTCTTTCTTTAAGAAGTAGAAGACACTTGCTGTGAAAACGGAAATGAATGGCGAATTCTGAAGAAAAGCTTATTTTAGTGATCTTTGAAGGTACTTAGCAAAAATGACTGTCGGGTACAGTGCTATTAGGTAATACACTGAATATATCGTCCATACATGTGAGTTGCATAAAAGAAATATCTAGATTGTCAACCTAGGCCTAACACGTAACTTTATGTTTGCTTACACCAGTGGCGGATCTAGACAATTTTGAAAGGGGTGCAACCTAAATGTGTACTTTTTCTACCCAAGACCATAAAATGACAAAAAATGCTTTCTTTTTAAAAAATTATTCAACCAAATGTAGGGGGTTAACTCCCTGTAGATCCGCCACTAGTTTGGGTCACAGCTGCCTCTGGGGACAAGAATGAGGTATTAAAAGATGTTCAAAGAACCACAAGATACAATATGACATTTGATGTAAAGGTTTAAGTTGTGTAATGTCGTGACCTCTGTGTTGGGAGTAATTAAGACTAAGGACTTTAGAAAAGTTTTAATTTATGAACACCAATGTGACCACCACCCGACCATTAGTATGGGACAGCCTAGGAGTCTAAAGTTTCATATAGAAATGTATTTGAAAAGAATTCTTTCAAAATGTATTTAAAATCCACAATGATATATATATAATTCTTTATGTTGTAATGCCTCCACCCTCATGTAGTGTACGTAGATTCCAGTTTGTAGGCACAATGATCTCGGACAGCGGCTACAGACATACAAAAACTCGTGTGAGCAGTAAGGCCCATCAAGTCGCTGTCGTATATCTTAAGAACCATAATGGTTATTGGAATATATAAAAATAAGTTGAATTAATATACATGCATCCTCACGAAGTGTACATTCAAGTTTGTTCATTCAATGACTAGTGAGGTCACAAGAGGAAAAAAGTGTTTTCTTCCAAAATAAATTTTCTTTTTAGGAACCACAAATTTAAAATCATTTTACAAATAAGTATATTTGCAAGCATCATCATGTACTTTAATTTGTACACAACACAACTCTTGTGTTCAAGATGAGGTCACTAAGGAGGAATACACAGAACGGAGTTTTTTGTTTTAAAAGAGATAATGCTGTAGCTCTGATGGGCATCCTCATTCACTGTAGATTACAGTTAATTCATGTTAAGATGACCCCTAGGATTAGGATGGAGTCACAAAAGAGTTGTAATGATTACGTATGAATAAAGTAGACATTTTTAATGAAAATCTTTTAAAGGACCAAATCATGATGAATTCTATTTTGTTTTTAATTATAAGTACTAGCATCTCCATGTCTTGTAGATTCATAGTTAACATCGCGACCCCTGAGTCCAGGTAGGGGAAGATGCACTATATCCACCTGTGGGGTTTAGTTGTGGGACACAGCATAAAAAATGCATCATTTAATGATTTAGTGTAACAATTAAAAGAATATTAATATCAAAGAGTAAATGAAAAACTAATGATTTTGGATCTGAACGCCGCTCAGGATGTCCACTTTTTTGTCTCGCTTGTTTTGTTTTTGTACTGAGATATTTGTTCGTTTTTTATTTAATTTCTATTGTCTATTTGATCTAGGATGTTGTCCACTAAGCTAATGATGGGGATCGTAGCACTACCCTGCACACAGACATGGAATGGATCTGCCTAGTCCATTATCAGAAGAGTGACCAGGACTGTTCGTCCCGTCAGAGAAGTGTCTCGAGAAGCATTACAAGATACAGAGCTACATTTATATTTTAAATTAGTTTTACTTCCTGGTCACTTGGCCGGATATCAACTTATTTTTTGGAATAATCATTTGAAAACTTTTACCGCCTCTTGGGCCCAATGGATATGAAAATGCCTGGCTAAAATATCACGATTCATGAATATAATAAAACAATTTTATTGAAAACAAGTTCCATAATTAGATTTCAAACATCCATTGTTAAACTTATTAACACATAGTATATTCAAATGTACCTAATAACCATGTTAACTGCTAGCAAATGATTAAGAAAAGAAAGAAAAAATATACACTGTATTTATAATCTCTTGAAGAAATAAATCTAGTCTTCTTGTTACATAATTTATAGATAATATTTAAAAATGGGTCTGAGCTAGGTTTTGTTTGTCACATAAAACTAACAAAATAGTCGACGTCATCTTCGTTTTCTCATTGTCATCTAATAAGTGACCATGTATTCAGCAAATTTCATTCTTTGTCACCATTTTGATCATTTCATGCTTTGAGGTGACACTTTTAAGGAAGGAGTACACAGTTTGTGTTGCTGGTTGCAAGAACGACTCACCCACCCCCGAGTACATAATGTGTACAGGGGGTTATAGTAGGTACCACTCACTCTAAACAGGGATTTCATATAGGGACTCATTTCTCACGAATGTCTTGACATTCGCCAGCTGGCAACATAATTGTGTCTCGATCAGACTCAGCCTCATTTACATTCTCAATTTTGGCAATAAATTATCATTAAAATTTTTAGGGACTTGTATGAATGGGCAGAAGAAATTTTCTTAACTAACTATCCCACCATTGCCTGCTGTTGGAGACTGAACACTTTATTGAAAAAGGCTGGGGTGTAGCAATCAATGGGTGTCCTCATTTGCCCTGAGAAGAGTCAGAGAAGTATTCATTTTTATTGTAAAAAGTTTAGTTCATGTAAAGAGCATGATGGCAGATATTACAGTTATATCCCTTACACTATGTAAATTATAGTACAGCACTTGCTAATGATGTTATTTTACATATTAAATGTTGTTTGAATGTTGTCAATTTGGTTCGTAGTCAAAGACATGAGTTATACTGCCTGTATTGTACCAGTTTACATACAATTACCTATAGAATTAACATTAGATTACATGTACCTGACATGAGTTATAGCTGCCTGTATTGTACCAGAAATGCATTTTACCTGAGTGAGTATTGCTGTTGGTCTGCATCCATCATTGTGTTACATCTGTCATGCATTACCAATTCAGCATGTTATATACCTGTCTGTAGATGGGACGTATTATGGTACAGCAATGTTTTGTCTGTCTGTAGATGCAAGGTGAAGATAACGAACAGTGATCAATCTCATAACTCCTACAAGCAATACAAAATAGATAGTTGGGCAAACACGGACCCCTGGACACATCAGAGGTGGGATCAGTTGCCTAGGAGGAGTAAGCATCCCCTGTTGACCGGTCACACCCGCCGTGAGCCCCATATCCTGATCAGGTAAACGGAGTTATCTGCAGTCAAAATTAGTGTGCCGAGAACGGCTTAACAATCGGTATGAAACACGTCAGACAGCATTTGACCCAATGCGAGGTCGTATTGACGAACTAGATCGTTATAACGACCACAGAACCCGCGAAACGCTGACCTCAACCGAGACTGCCGAAATCCCTGCACCATCAACCCGCCTGTCAGAAGCCTACCCCGACTCAAAAACCGACCATACCCAGAACAAGCTCTTGCACATCGAACCAGCTGAGACACACAAACACCACATGCAGGCGACAATGGAACACCGCTACACAAATGCGGAAAGTCGACGACGGAGAAGCCGAAACCACCCCGCCTGCCATACAGTCGAGCCCCCAGCTTGCCGTCAATGTCCACTTTCAATAAATATCCAAGCACGAAGCAGAAGTGGACGACTCTGTAGTGTCCTTCATTTCGAGCTCACAGGGATATATCAAATCGACATATGAATGAAAGCCATCATTGTTAACAGACAAAACGTCATCGATATATCTAAAAGTCGAATTGAAGGTCACAGCGAGAGACCCTTTCTTACCACGCAGAAGTTTCCGAATAAACTCCGCCTCATACGAACACAAAAAACAGTTCAGCCAACAAGGGATGTGACGTATTATGGTACAGAAATTAAAAAACGAAAAAATACATTCAATTGAAGAAGGAATAAAGCATTTAGAATTACTAAGGAACAATGATGACTCCACAGAAATTGTACAAAAATTAAATGTTGCTTAAAAAAGTTTAGAGGAACTCAGAAAAGACTATATTAAGGGCGTTTTTGTCAGAACAAAACTTAAATGGATTGAGCAGGGCGAAAAACCAACGAAATATTTCCTCAGCCTAGAAAAAAGAAACTATATAAATAAAACTGTAAACAAACTTGTGCTCAGCAATGATAATACTATTTCTTCACAGACATATTTTGGCGGAAATTGAGAAATTCTACAAAAATCTTTATTCTAGTTATGATAATAAATTACAAAATGTGAACATTGATACCATTATTGATAAGAATGATGTTAGAATACTTGATGACAAAATGTCAAAAACATTAGAGGGATATATAAACAATGAAAAAGCCCTTTTAGCACTTAGAAATATGTCTAATGGTAAAAGTCCTCGAAGTGACGGATTTACTGCAGAATTTTTAAACTTTTTTTGGAAAGATCTTGGATGTTTGTTTAATTAGGTCAATAAACTCTGGATTTAATGTGGGGGAACTGTCTGTAACACAGAAACAAGGCATTATATCTATATTACCAAAAGGAGACAAAACCAGGGACTTACTTACAAAATGGCGGCCAATATCACTTCTTAATGTAACGTACAAAATTGTTTCTGCATGTACAGCAAATAGAATAAAAAAAATTCTTGATTTTCTAATTTTCTTGACAATGAAAAGGGCTTCCTCAAAGATAGGTTTATTGGGGAAAATATGCGACTGATTTACGATGTGATAGCTTCTGTACATGAAAAACACATCCCAGGTATGCTCTTACTTCTGGATTTTGAAAAAAGCATTTGACTCTATGTCATGGAAATTTATGTACAAAACCCTAATTTTTTTTAATTTCGGTCATGATCTTATCAAATGGGTATCAGTGTTACAAAATAAGGCCAAATTGTATGTTATTCAAAATGGTGTTGTTTTCAAAATATTTTGAAATTGGCAGGAGTTGTCGTCAAGGTGATCCAATATCTACTTATTTATTCAAACTTTGTGTCGAAATTTTAGGTCATGTGACACGACAAAACAAAAACATCAGGAGCATTAAAATAAATAAAGAAACAATTTGTTTAATACAATATGCAGATGACACAGTTTTAGTTTTGGATGGATCAGAAAAAAGTCTGAAAAGTGTTCTTGATCTCCTCTTTCAATTTTCTAAATTTTCAGATTTAAAACCCAATATTTCCAAAACCAAATCAATTTGGATTGGTTCTAAGATTAATACTAAAGATATTTTTTGTAGTGATACTGGATTACAATGGACAACAAAACCATTCACAGTTTTAGGCATTACATATACTGTAAACCTTAACAACATGGAAAAGCTTAATCTTTTTAACAGGCTTATAGCTATCTATCCAGAAAGAAATAACCCAATAGTCAAAAAGAAATATTTCTCCCATAGGAAAGAGTACAGTAGTGAAAAGTTTGTTTCTATCAAAATTTACGCACTTGTTCATTTCGCTTCTCAAACCAAGTTTACAGTGGATAAAGCAACTTATAAAAGCTTTTTGCAAATTTATATGGGGGAACAAAATACAGAAAATGTCTAGAAAAACACTAGAATTGGATTTTGAAAATGGTGGGTGTAGAATGACCAATATAGAAACATTTATCAAGTCTCTCAAACTAACTTGGTTTAGGAGACTTTACAACTAATTCTACATGTAGCTGGGTAAGCTTATTTTCTGAAATTACTGGTTGTAACATTAGAAAATTGTATCATTTTGGACCTGTTTACTGTAAACAAAAAGCAAATTCCACTATAAACTCTTTTTGGAAAGAAACTCTATTTTACTTCGCAGAATTTTTGGAAAGTTTTGAAATGAATGATTTTCATATTTTGTTTGAACCCCTATGGTATAATGATAAAATAAAGATTCAAAATAAATACATATTTTGCAAGCAATTATATGACAGGGGTTTTCATATAATATATGATGTATAGATAAGCAAAGCAACTTTATCAGCTACCAGAGTATCACAAATGATTACTCAATTCAGATTCCATTTACTACATATGAGGGATTGAAACAAGCTATTGTACACTCATGGCCAAATATCAAGCTGCTTATACATGATACAACTTTTCAACCATATCAACCTGAATTCATTAAAATGCTATGCAAATACAAAAAAGGTTCTAGGAATATTTATGACTATTTAATATCAAAATCACAGCATCAACCTATTTGTGAAAACAAATGGGTTAATGATTTAAAATTGCAATTAGATTTAAATTGGAAACATGTATATACAAACATCAAATATGTAACAAAAGATTCAGGACTGATATGGTTCAACTATAAAATCATTCGTAGAATATTAGGTACTAACAAATTCCTACATATATCAAAAATTAAAAACTCTCCACTTTGTTCAATATGCGGACTAGAACCAGAAACAATTACGCATATCTTCTTTTATTGTCCTTCTGTCTCTACACTATGGGCAAAATTATCAGATTGGGTTTTTTGAAAAATCTGGTAATAGAATGGGATTTAGTGTACAAACTGTTATTTTTGGTTTTCCAGAAAAAGAACACATGATTTTAAACGTTATAATCCTCTTAGTAAAGAGATACATATTCCAAGATTCAAGAAAGAATGTCAATATTGTTTTTGATGATGTTTTGAAATGTTTATATGATTACTAAATTTTGGAGGAAAAACTTACAGAACAAATATTTTACAAAAAGAAATGGTCTAAATCGAAATGTCTTTTCAATTAATGATAACAGCATTTCTTCCTTTTTTAACAATAAGTACTAGAATACACATGTATTTTCTATATCGCTTTCTTTAATCTGTATGAGAGTGTGAGTAAAAGGTGTATATGTATTTGTTGAATGATGAAAACAATAAAACAAATGGTTTTGCCATTCTAACAAAGTAACAACTATTGACCGAGTATTTATTTTTAACGTAGGCCCGACCTTCTGATAAAATTTTGATGTCCTCGTCTTTTTTAAATAAATATGTGTAACAAGGATCAATGAAAGTAATATTTTAATACAGCGTTATTAGAATGTTCAATAGTTTACAATGAAAAGTAGAAGCGTTTGTGCATTTGGATTTTATCCACGTGGTTTCTTTGGATCTGAGGGCGAAAGGAAATCCCAAGGCACTTTAGGCCTAGTAAGTAAAGCTGTTGAGATTTATCAAATTCAATATGGCTCCAGAGAAAAGAGACTGTGCTTGTGAATACTTCGCACCGCAACATGTCTAGGTACTTTCGATTATGCTTCTCCAGTAGATTCCTTGTCGATGATAATAGTGTGGACATATTGTTCTTTTTTGAGTAGTTACTGATCGAATTGCCATTTTTATGGCCGGTAACTTGCATTATATGTCAGTGGGGGAATATCATTTTAATTTTGTTATAAAAGAAAGTCTAAATGAATACAGAATAACAAGATATATGCTTTATTTCATGCGTCGATATGCATAAACACAGAAAATATGCCATCCAAGCGGGGACAGTGTCAAAGGTAGTTCGGACCAGAAGTGCTTTATCAAACGGGCGTGTGATAAAGCTAATGCTTTATCTCACTTTCAATGTACACCATACGTATGGGATAAAAAAGATTTATCCTACATTATGAGCAGAATGTAGGGGGTAATGACATAATATCTTTCAATGAGCACAGTTTTCAAAGATTAGAAGACAGAGTCCCAAGAATAATGAATAACATGGATTGTTTACTAGCTAGAAGCTTTAAATGGTGCCTTACATGGCTTCTATCGCTGGTGTTATAATAGTTTACAAATATTAGTTACTAGAAGTAAATCTTAAGAATTGACGAAGATGTGCTGAGTAGAGGCTCAAGTACAAGGAAAAAACACAAACTGGTAAAGTGTGTGACAAAAACAGTAGAAGAAGCCATTAAACAATCTGCAAAGAATGAAAGTGACTATGACACAGTAAGTTGTTTGGCTGATTATATATTGCTCGATAATTTTTCACTCATATGGAGAGGTCAACATTGCCAGTGAAGGGTTGCAAAAAATTAGGTCTATGCTCGGCGCCTGTACGGCCTTTGAGCAGGGAGGGATCTTTATCGTGCCACACCTGCTGTGAAATTGGACCTCGGTTTCTGTCATCTCATCCGACGGACCGCCCAATTGAGTCGCCTCTTACGACAAGCAAAAGGTACTGAGGATATATTCTAACCCGGATCTACACGGGACAACTATAAAGATTGATTTGGTTGCTAAAGGGTCGATGCTTAAGCCAACTTGCAGAAAAACTTGCACTAGGTCGGTTGACCGAAACAAGTAAGAAACTATAGACATAGTTCTTGAACATCAAGGAAAGTCATTTGACTTTATCGGAATATACAGAGAGATATACTTGTCATATACCCGGTTTTATATAACTGATTACAAAACTTGAAACCCGAAATTAAAAAAAACATCCAGACAATTTGGTATCAAAATGGAATTTTGGAAAAATTCAAAGGACGAATTTATCTATTCTACATGTGTTGCTACTGAACAAGAAATTGAATCTGCATTTGCGTTAGCCCTTTCAGACAAACGACAAGTCAAAGAATCTGCTTTGATAATCAAAAAGCAGATTTTGACTGCCACAAAATTGCCATGCAGTAACCTACCCTGTCCTCCGTTCCATCATCTCTGAATACATGTGTATTGAAAAAGTACAGGGGCAAATGCTACTGGGTTTTTTATGGCAACGTGGTTGTGCCGACAAAATATACTCACGTCTTTTCCCCTGATATCTTTCTTTGAAAATTGAAGAAAACACAGTCTAAATCCTTTCTACAGACAGCTAAGTACAGATTAAACGGCACAAAATACCCTAGTGCAGTATATTTACAAACAGTTTTACCTCCCAAACCGTCGCGCACTCCTCTAATTACGTGAAATTTTCTTTTTTAATATTCAATAATCAACTCACGGACTGTCGTTAACAAACTCCTGAACCGTAGCATCCGGTGCCGTACAGTGGCGTACTATCAGTAATTCCTACTTACGCTTAGAGTTCCGGGAACACCTCCCGCGATTCCCATGGTCCTCGATATGTCACGTAAAGTCATGCATTTTATTGAGTTATGCAAAAATATCGGCGTTTTGTCCCATGGGAGTTAAAAGAAGTGCGACCAACAGTGGGTTTCCGACGATGAGTAGAACATGGAAGATAGTTGATTAGTATCAAGAAATACAACTCATGGTTTCTACATGTCACAATGTCACGGGTATATTGGAGAGTTGTCTTTCTTGGTAAAACACTTGCACAACCTGATCTGGAATGGTGATTGTCAGGAGGCTGACTTTCACAATCGACAGCTGACTTTTACAATTTTAAGGGATCAACTCCAATTACAGAAATTGGACGGAAATAAATATGCATACTGCTTCAATAAAAGCAACAAACCGACGATTGGGTGTATATATGTAATACATTGTTTTACGTCCCGTCAATTTTTTTCCCAATTACATCAAGATGTCATCAGCTATAATAATAATGATAAAACAATATTTGTATAGCACCCTTCTCATACACTATGTACGCTCAACGATGCTTTACAATATATATAATTATACTTACAACAGAATGTTATACACGCCTTTTATAACATTGTTTTTTATGTTTTATTTATTTTCTTCAAATTTAGGTCTATGCTCGGCGCTTATGGCCATTGAGCAGTGAAGGTTCTTTAGCGTGCCACACCTATTGTGACACGGGCCATCCGTTTTTAAGGTAATCTCCGAGGACCCGTGACATTCACACCTGATGCCGAGCGTTTGGCGGTGGAACTCTCACTACCTGTTTTAACGACTTAGGTGTATCGCGGCCGGGATTCGAACCCCGGGCCTCCCGCATGCGGGGCGAACGCTCTTACCTATCGGCCACCGCGGCGATAGGTGACTTAGCCGAATTGATATGGACATGAAACAAAAGGATTCGATGACCCTTTGAGAAAGTTATTAACCCTTATGTATTACGATTTCTACTTCAGAAATTTACGACTTCTAAAGTATTAGCCGTAGAAAGACGGAACCCACTCGAACGGGTTGGATGATCTTGACCTTGAAAAAATAGGTCAAGGTCAAAGATCAAGGTCATCCAAAAGACTAGAAAATAGCACGTTTTATACTCTCTTTCCTGCTTCAAATAGCATTGAAATAGCATATGGGAGAGTAAGGACTTTTTGGAATGGTTTCGATATTATGAATTACAACTCTAAACTTTGACACTTCCGTGAATTTTGGCGACTCGCGTTGAAAACCTTGTTATCGCTACTCCTACAGAACTGAAAGTCGCAGAGACACGAAACCTTTGCTGATGAGTTCCCAGTAAAACTCCCTTGCAGTGGGAAGTGAACCGAAGGGAACCGAAAACCCCTTAAGCAGAGTTATTGCCTCTGAAAGTCTCCAATATCATTCTTTAAGCCTATAACTTTTACATGAATCTAAATAGAGACACGGGACCACTTACATGAAGACCGATGACCTTGCCCTTCAAAATGAGGTCAATGTCAAAGGTCAGGGTCACATACATCCAGGTGCAAGTCCGTTATTGTCAACAATTCAACACAACATGACTTGCGGTCTCTCATGACGTCCTCCTAAAAACACACTATATCCATGCTCATTTACGCATATCTTACGTTCAAACACACATAAAAACAGCATTGAAACCTTGAAATTCCATTATTTATTGGTTTTTGATCCTATGGCCTTTAAACAATGGTTTCCGTGGCCTTAGACAGTTTATAATTCACTTGAACTCCTTCGTTAATAATCAGTAATTGGATGGGTGGCCGGAACTGTTTTTCTTTTTAGAATTTAGGCGTTGTCAAGTTAGACGATAAAAGTGAAGTAGTCTTGAAGATAAAGTGTCAGGGAAAAGCAATGAAAAAGTGGAAAGTCCTCTAATTTTTCGCGGACAATTAGGATCACTAGTTCTTTTTACATTTGTTCGATACTTTTATTTCCCTCTGTGCACAGAATGGAATGTACCACAATGACAACTCATAAGTATTCAATAAATACAAAAGCTATTCCCTTGAATTTAACGTGCTTTAACACAGTGGTGATGACTACTTTCTGAAGTAATTCGTAATCCACTTATGGTTATTATCTCGATAAAATGAAAATTAGTTGAGCATACACGAACCCCTGGATATACCAGCATAAGTATATATCGTTTAACACTAGTTGATAGCAAAGTATACGTTTTGCGATGAAAATGAATGAGTATAACCAGAAGTGGAACACTATATCCAAAATATATGACAGAATATTTAAATTACACATTCTTCAATTAAACGGATATGCTGTCATTTTTCTCTCTCCACTTTTTCATACAAATGAACAAACACACATCAATATGAATGGAACTTTTGTTGAAGAAACGTAAATCAAACAACCAACACAAGATCGATATATAAGGAGCTGCAAGTATAGCTAACATAGCATTTGGAACTGTAATTAGATATTATTTTATAGATATTGAATTTTCCTCAATTTATTATCAAAATTAGCCACAAAGAGGTTGTCTCTGATGTCCACACTTAATCCTCATGGAGTGTTTAAACCACAGTTGTGAATGTAACGAAGGAGTTGTCCGTCCTGATCTAGGATGTGAATACGGTTATTGTAAGGGTCTGATGTCAGGATTTGACTCTGGTTGTCTGTAGTGATGCCGACTGGCGCAAATGATTCCTCGGTATTCGAGGGATGACCAGTGGATCTAAATCGGAGTTTTCCTGACTGATTGACCACCACTACTGCTTTAGCTTCAGTGTCAGCCACACATATATCCAGGTTCCTGTTCTCATTGATGTATTTAATGTGAATGATATTACTACCAGGTGAAAAGAGAGGACGACCCTGACCATCAAACTGAATGTTTTGTTTCTCTGTGGAGCTAGAGTAACGCACAACTTTGGATTGTGTCCGTTCATCATTGACCATGGTAACCAGGAGATCACCACAGGAGGTACTGAACACATTAAGAGGTATCCACTCTTGTAGTGTGATCACGGTCTGTATCTGTTTATTCGTCACTTTGTTAACAGTTCTAGTTTTCATGTCACTATAAACAAGATCTCCGTCCCGTGTCACTGCTATGTCTTCTGGCCTGTTTCCTGAATTGCGTTGGATTGACTTCAGTAGTTCTCCTGAGAGGTTGAAGAGCTTCGTGCTTTTGTCATACCCACATATCCAAACTTTTTCATCACTGAGACAGCTAACACTGTGTAGATATTTATACCCACTGTCTATTGTTGTTAGGGGTCTTGGTTCGTAACGCAAAGGATTGTCAGGGTACGATAAAGCCTCTGGTGTCTTCATTAAGAAGATATGTTTTTTTGCAATGGAAAATGGCGACAGAGAACCAAACATTTTTATGAGTTGACCAGTGTTTGTTTTCTGGGGAGAGATACTTGGTAATGTAACTTGGATTTTCGGAGGTAATTGCCTGAACTTGGAATTTTTAGAATTGTAGGTGGATATCAAGGAAACATCATTAGAGTTAAGCATTTTCCTCAAGTCCTCAATGATCTGTCTGAGTTCTGCAATTCTGTTTGTAATTTCATCTGTATTTTTATTTAGAGCGGCCAGGTGTTTGTTTTCCATCTCCGCAATGTCGGATTTCCGTTGGTTGACAATGGCGGTGATCTCTCGGTGCAAGACTTCTCCTTGCTCATCAACAGTTGTTGCCAGTCTCCAGTAATTGGTTTTAAATTTCACTTTTTCATTTTCGACATCAAAAGTCAATTCTTGATATCGGGGATAAATTCTGGTCTCTAGTTCTTGCAGATCATTTTGCAAATCATGTGTTTTAGAGCGGATTTTTTCCAGAACATCTGATATGTCGTGACCTTTGTGCTTACCCGAGGAGACGCAGGTAGAACAAACAGGAATGTTACAATTCTCACAGTAGAGTTGACAATGTTTTTCGGCGTGTTTCGGACATTTTTGGTAGTTAGGGGTAGACTTCATGTGTTTTACATAGGGCACAACATTGTGATCTTCAGAGGAATCTGAGAGATGTTTATCGACACATTTAACACAGAGATTTATATGACAAAGTTCACAGTGACTCTGTAGGGGGGCAGTTTTACAGAGGTCACACAGTAGGATAATCTGGGCTCTGCGCAACGGGTCCATATTTAGAATCCAAGTCACACGAGAAGTTCACTGTCAAATAATGAAATAAACATTAAATTATATGTATCAATGTAAAAAAAATATAGGACATAGAAAAAACTGTATAAATTGTACAAAAAATAATTGAAAACTACAACAAACATGTTACCATCAGTAATATAATGATAAATTCTTTATTTAGACAGGATAGCACAATTAGTACAAATGACTATTTTACATTGTGGTCATGTATTAAACATATTCACAGACAGATAAATGAGAGAATAGAGAAATAGTGTGTGTGTGTGTGTGTGTGTGTGTGTGTGTGTGTGTGTGTGTGTGTGTGTGTGTGTGTGTGTGTGTGTGTGTGTGTGTGTGTGTGTGTGTGTGTGTGTGTGTGTGTGTGCGTCCGTGCGTGCGTGCGTGTGTGAAATATCCACACGATATCACTGGGGAAAATAAACATATACATATCTATATATCACTTATTTCAGTAATAATGCTGCAAATATGCTGATTTAAAAGATGTAATAAAATCACAGCTTCTGACAGACTTGGACAACTGATTCCATAAAATTGTGTATTATGCCTTAAAAGACCGTTTATAATATTCAGTTCAAACATTTGCTAAATATGAAATGCCACTATTGCTACTTTTTGTTGTTCTGGAACTAACTTGGCTGACAAAACTAAAAACGTTCATTTATTCTGGTGTCATATACTCAAAATTTGATAAGGATCATAGCTATTTTTATGTTTAAAAAATTAATAACTGCATAACTGGCAATATTGTGTCCAAGTGAAATCAAAAACGTCTTCAACGAACTTGCACGTGCATTTCATGCCATAGGAAATGCGTTTCTCATCACAGTTTATGCTTTTGCTACCATTGCACGATTTTCACTGAGGCATCGGTATATGATTCTTTCTAAAATTTCAAACTCACTTGAGTGTTTACACTACTTTTATCAACACAGTGCCCCCTCAACGTTTAAGGCGTCGCCTGACCACAGAACAACTGGGCAGATGTATTGGAATGCTTGATGCTGGCTATTCACAACGTGTGGTTGCAAATTCACTAAACGTCAGTCAGTGCCTGGAACCGACAGCAAACTTTTGGTACAGCAGCACACCGACATGGGGGTGGTCGTCAGAGGTCGACAACCCAACGCCAAGACCATTTTGTGGCTCTTCAGGCACGACACCATCCCTTCTGGACAGCAACCAGCCTACGTAACGACCTCCTGAACGCCTCGGGGGTGAATGTGTCCACTTAGACGATACGGAATCGGCTTTGCAATGCAGGTCTCAACTCGAGAAGGGCATATGTTCGAGTCCCTCTGACTGTTCAACACCGGCGGGAGCGATTGGACTGGGCTGAAGATCATGTCACTAGGACACAGAACGATTGGGTTCAAGTTCTGTTCACCGTTGAGTCCAGGTATTGTTTGGACTTTACAGACAGGAGGCACCGAGTGTGGCGACGGCAACGTGAACGTTTCCATGATCATCAGTGAACATAACCGTTATGGTGGTGGTTCCATCATGGTCTGGGGTGGATCAGCAGGGATGGAAGAGCAGATCTTCATGTCCTGGAGAGAGGAACAATGATGGGGGTGCGGTACCGGGATAAGATCCTCCATGTTTACGTCAGACCCTACGCTGGTGCTGTTGGCCCTGAGTTCATCCTGATGGATGATAACGCCCGTCCTCATCGCGCCAGGGTGGTGGAGCAGTACATTCAGCAGGAGACAATTCTCCGTATGGACTGGCCAGCGCGCTCGCCGGACTTGAACCCGATTGAGCATGTATGGAACATGTTGCAGGTTGCCCTTTCATGCCGTAGAGCACAACCCACGACTTTGGCAGAGCTCGGAAACTCCCTCGTGGAAGAGTGGAACAACCTTCCCATTGGAAACATCCGGGTGCTCATTGACAGCATGGCTCGACGTTTTCGAGCCGTTATTGATGTAAGGGGAGGCCATACCCGGTATTGACACTTCATCGATTAAGTGTAATGATGGACTATCCCCCCAAAACTGTGTAATTCTTTCTCTGGTTTGCTGTTAACTTTTTGTAATGAAATGCCCTTTGTGTTGTTATCAGATTTCAAGCATTCCGTATTGATAAAAGTTCATGCCGTTCATGAATTTTCATTCATAACCTGAGTAAACACGTTTCTGAGTCAAATTTATGTCTTTTGTTATGTTAGTGGTAAATTACACACATATAACCTAGTGATTCTTATCAAATTTTGAGTAGTATATATTTAAGAACCTTAAAAGCAAGCACTAGTTTTCTATATATAAAATAATTATGAATAGGCACCCATTTAAGAACACTAAAAATATCAAATATAGAAGTCGGATTTACTTTAACATTCAATATTATTCTGACTGCCCTTTTCTGCAATTCAAAAGGTCTGTTAATAAAAACCCTGTTTTTGGCTGAGCACCAAACTGTGTAACAATAATTAAAATGAGGAAATATAAAAGTGTTATAAATTTTCAATAATGTTGCATTTGACATAAAAGTTTGTAGACGGCGTAAATGCCTATCTTCTGTGGAAGTTTCTTGCATAAAGAATCAATGTGTACGGACCAAGATATACATTCATCTATTTGTACACCAAGAAGTTTGGACGTTTTAACAGTATCTAAAACAATATCTCCTACTTTGATACACATTTTTCTACACTTTGAGAGTTTTTGTGCAGTGCCAATCAACATACATTGTGTTTTCTTTAAATCCATCGTAAGTGTCTTACTTTCCATCCATTTCATAGAGTTTAAGATACAATCATGCAACCTATCCTCAATAACATCAATAGATTCATGTGAAACATCATGAGATGTATCAGCTGCATATATAGAGACATTTGAGTGCTTTAGGCATTTAGGATAATCGTTAACAAATAAAATGAAGGACAATGAACCCAATATGGACCCCTGAGACACTTCTATTGTAACATCTTTTTAATCTGACAAAACACCTTTCCATCTAACACATTGTGATCTTCCTCTAAGATAAGACTGAAACCATTTAAAAGAATTTGGACAAATACCAAATGATAAAAGCTTGTGTAACAATACTTGGTGATGTACAGTGTCAAAGGCTTTACTAAGATCAATAACAAGAACACCTGTTAATTTGCCACTATCTATATTACTTAACCATTTATCACACCGGATCAGGCACACACACACATATACACTCACACTCACACATATATAGATATATAGATAGATAGATAGATAGATAGATAGATAGATAGATAGATAGAGAGAGATATATAGATAGATAGATAGATAGATAAATAAATTAAGGATTATCTCCCTTATGCATAGCTATTATCCTTGGACGAATTTTGATCCAGTTTTTCGGCACTCTAGTTTTCCTTTTAGCTCTTAAAAGTTTATTGTTATTTCGAATTTCCAAAATTTCAGCTTTAGCCTCACTGAAGAGACATTATTTCTCGAAATGTGCATTTTGTGCATCAAAAATGGTACCGTATAAGTTTTACATATATATGAAACATTTAAAACAACGTCAATATTACAAAGTAAGATTCAACGTCAGTAATGCGGACGGCAGTACACGAGTTTATCGACGTGTGTATGAATGCTACGTAGACAATAAATATCAAAAGATCTACCAATTTACTGAATTTCGATATTCCAAAAAAAAGATCGTATGTTGTATACGATTTTATGTATTTTTACATAAATTTATCTTACCTGTACAGATAGCCTCTCTGTACTTTCGATCTTCCGTCTACTCCAGTAATGTAGCCGTTGCATAATAGATATCAAATACTCTTCGCTTTGTTTACCGTTTCTATGACTTTCCTAACTTTGATGGGGAATATCTCGGTATTGAAAGCACACACGATCCTAATTTTATTCATATAGCTTTAAAGGTACCAATTTACCATTTTCAACCCATGACTTCCGTGGTATTTCAAGGTTCATAAAGCACCTCCTTATTCCATATATTGCCCTCTGCTTGATTTATTTTATTTGCTGAGCGCGTATTCTCCGTTATTTGTTATCTTCACATTTACATTATCATGTTTTTTGCATATCAAACAATTCTAAACATAAGTTCTGCAAGGCGAGCTATATCCCCTTGCTATGAATATGCACAAGCTTTTCTTGTTGCAAAATTATCCCATCATGCGTCAATCTGACGGTTTTAACCCACAACTTGTTTTATTCGTGTTATATTTTTACACAGCGTAAGCAGCAATACACCAATTTAAAGGCAATGGAACATTAAAATCAGTTTTGTCATCTTGAGAAAACACTATTATTGAGAGGACATGCGTTTACAACTGCGAAAATAGAGTTAAAGAATACCATGTTGAAATTTTGATTTACGAAGAGACGTCAGTCAACATGACGTTTTAACATTTGTTCGAGCACAATAAGCCTACGGATACGATATCATCGATAAACAGGGTCCATACATAAATGCCGGAGACCAGACAACATAACATCAACAGGCATTCATACAGCAAAGTCACATGTGGGAAAGGTTTATGGCTGCCGCGACAACGGCGAGGCAAAGAATTATACACCATGGTAGGACAGTTTTCCGAATGTTGAAACGGTATGGGATTTTCTGCATAACACCTTACAAAGGTTTACAACTTAAAACTAATCATCGACGTTACGGAGTGCAGTGGGCCTGACAGCGATTAAAACAACGTCAAAATTGAAAATAGGTTTTGTTTTATGACGAAGTAAGATTCGACGTCAGTAATGCGGACGGCAGTACACGAGTCTACGGACGTTTGCATGAATGCTATGTAGACAATTGTGTGATTGAACGAAACAGATTTGGCGTTGGTAGCGTCATGTGTTTGTTCGCGATTAACACAAATTTTCACTCCCAATTGGTAGTTTTGCAGGAAAACGTAACTGCTCAGCGGTATATAGACAACGTTCGGCAGCCTGTATTGGGGTTCGTGATACAGCAGTACATATTAGTGCTGTGCGAGATTTTTGTAGTTGATTGACAGCAGTGAGTTGAACAAGATTCTCGACGTTCTAGTTTTAGATGAATATTTTTCAGCTCAATGTAGAAATCATGTAACTTATTTATTCAGATAACAGCTTGTGAACTTCATTTTAGTATAAATAGACTTTGAATTTTGTGGTATTAGGCATTAGTTACGATTCTGTAAGCACTATACAGGATTGGATATGGAAATTTACATCTGGGGATAGATTGGACTCAACAGACGATTTTTTACAGTTTATATTCCCGTGTGTGAAGTCAGATCGGTGGTAAAGAAGCATCGGCCAATGTTTTTTGTGACTTTTGATTATAACTGTCGTAAGTTACTTTTTGGATATATTTGTCTTTTAATTGTTAACTGAATTGTTAAATCTTTGAACTGTCTTTGTGGTTCATTTTTGTTGTTCACATGATCGATCACAGAATTGGGCTCATCCTGGATTGAGAATTGTTGAATTTTGAAAGACTTGTATTTCGATCTAGCTTGCCCTAGTTAGACCTATATTTTGAGCAGGTAAGCGGAGTAATCCGTAGTCAAAATAAGTGTGTATAGAACGATCTAACAATTGGTACGAAACCCGTCAGACAGAATTTGACTCAATGGCATTTGTATCGGCAAGCTAGATCGTTATAACGAACATAGAATCTGCGAAATGCTTACTTTAAACGAGACTGTTGAAACCCCTGTAACATCAACTTCATTTTCAGTAGCCTGTCTCGATGTAAAGACTAAACATACGTAGAACAAGCTTTTGCGTACTCAGTTGAGAGACGTAAACACCATATGCAGGTGATAATGGAATATTGATATATAATTATGGGAGGTTGACAATGTAGAAGCGGAAGTCATCCTGTTTGTCATAAACTTGAATTGTTAATTTGACAAGACAATCCAAATAATGAATGCCGATATTCACTGCCTCCATATGACCTAAAGGTAAATGTTTTTTAATTCAGGTGATTCTGAAGTCAATTTTTGCCAAAATGCACAAAAAGAAAAGGGAAAAAAGATCTTAGGTTATAATAGAGATCTGTGCATTCTTTATTGAGATGAATATTTACTTTGTGCGTCAGTTTGAAATTCTGCTACTGAACCCGTGCCTGTCCTCAATGTAGATTGTGTTTGAACGGAATGGAAAGGGGCACAGAGTAACGGAATAGTTCCGTAAAACGAGAAGTGCACGTGAATGCGTTAATGCGGAATCAAGCGACAGTGAAAGCTTTTAACTTCCTTGTATTTAATTAATTTCCATACTATCAACATTTGTTATGAGATTTCCACGGAGATGCTTCTGATATTTTTTGTGCAGTTGTTCTTTTTGGAGCGCACCAAGCCTCAGTGTCAGGGGTAAATATGTATTAATTTCGAAAATTGATAACAAATGATTTCATTGACGTATTAAATGCCATGCTTTTGAGATACGTTTTAATCTCCATAGTCCTTTAAAATATAGGTCATTGTAGAGTTTTTGTGCATTCTTATATGTAACTGTGCACCACTCCATTATGATGTTGTTCTTTGTTAGCAGGACCTAACTCTAACCATTTTGCCAAAATCAAGAATAGGTTACTTTCCACATTCAAACATAGAAGTTAGAGTCTATATTGAACTATTGTATCTAATTCCTGTCCCATTAAATTAATCTTAGAATCAACATACATCTTTCAGTAAAATATTGCAAGACTACAGCAGCAGACTGTAATACGTTTGAATGGTTCTAGCAACCATTCAAACTTATTAAAGTCTGCTGCTGTAGTCTTGCAATATTTCAGCATTAATATGATTTTCGATTTACAGACGAATCATTTATAATAATCGTGATATCTTTGTCACACGATTTTGATACTTTGATGACATAACAGTTTACAACGTAGATATAACGCTACCAACAGTGCACCCACTGTATCCTGCATGTGTTATAGAAATGAATGATAATTACTTCTTGTCTTAAACAGACTCACGGAGCGACGATGCTGCGATGGCTATCGATGGGACGTAAGTGAGAATGAATGCGTCAGTAAGTACATGTACATACAATTTAATTTCTTGTGTATAAACATGTATATTTACATTTGCCGATGTACTTCCTTATATGACGATACTGATGAAATTGACATTCAATTTCTTTTAACATGAAGTCAGTCACGTTATCAGTCTTTCTTGTGTATAAATATATCACCGCTTCAAAAGTCAGGTACTTTCGTCTAGCGTCTTGCTTACGCAATGCAGTGGCGGACTCATTAAAAAAATAAAATAGGGTGAGTAAAAGTCCAGATTAGAAACCAAACGGTTGAATATTTTGGCAAATATTTGACTTACATATGTTCTCTCTCCATTTCGGAAATCCTGGATCCGCCAATGCAATGGTATCACAACAGAAGAAAACTCATCAGGATATTCATAGAGTTTATTTTAAGCGAAATATGGAGGTAGAGTTATAATCCTATTTACTTTATGATGATGATAACCTTTTGTTTTCGGGCATCAGCGAGGCTGGTTTCGAGGCTCGAAAAATTATATTCATATCAGAGTTACTCAGTATCGCTGCGAGTCATAATTAAAATCCTACTACAGCAATCCCTGAAGTGAACAAAAACTTTATCAGTTCATTTTCTTTTCTTACACACACTGAAGGTAAATAAAAGAAACAACCTACCTGTAATTCGTCTAAATATGTCCTACTCTTTCGGAACGTCTCTTTCAGAATTAGAACCCCGAGTCCTAACATTGCACATGTCATTATTTTCTTCCAAAAACTTGACTACGAGCTCAACGTTAATTTGACCCATCTACTGGTATCCTCCATCAATTCTGTCAGATGTTCTTTGAATATCTGCCGAAATGTGTGTTCAACAATACGGAATATCGGGACTAGAACATTTTGGAACTCTTCAGAAAAAGAAGTTACGAAAATTAAGCGTCACTTCGGCAACTCTTGTATACAAATTAGTAATGACTAAAGACGACTCATATTTGATACAAAATATCTGCCTGGTTTGAAGGTTATTTTTCAGAATGTTACAAGCGAATTCCCTAGTACCACAAACATGAGTTTTTGGATTAAATTTTTGAGGTTTGGTAGCGGAGATGAAAAAAAGTTTATTTCCTCAACGGTATACACGTATGCGGATATTTAATGCATGAAATTTAGTATTTTCTCGAGTCATTAAAACAACTGACCGCTATGAAAAGATATAAATAATCACAATTTATGCATCGATCTCCAGACATGTACATGCAGCAACATGTTCCCTCCCCACCTACACATCAGTCCACCCCCTTCCTTTTTTGACGTGTGTCGTATTTATTTTTTATCATTATAAACCTTTGTTATCAGTATATGTATACAAAGATGGATTTGTTAGCTGGTGACTTGGCGATGAGAGGTAGTGGAGATGCAAGGTTAAGCCGATGTATTGAACTCATACTTGTAGTGAAGGGTAATCCCTCCCCTTCCTTTTGAGTTTACGATTTGGGGGTTTGGGCAAAACTGCATTTCTTGCTAAGTGTTTCTCTACAAATATAATATAATTGCTCCCCACCCCTTAACTATCAAAAACGACGCTAAACTGAGCTGAACTCACTATATCTGATACAAATTATAAATAACTAAGTGCTTGTCTAATGAAAGTTGCCCAAGTTAACGCAGTAAACGCGATCTCGTTAAGCATACTAAATATTAAAACCATGACGGAATCGGAGACGAAATAATGGTTCCAATATTCCGTATTGTGTTTTCAACTCAGTGGGCTACTCCAACGCCACAGTTTCTCCATCGCTGATCGCGGCCAAATCACATCACGGGTGTAGTATACTCCACTCTTGTCTTCAATTCAGCTGACTTTACGCTCTTAGTTATCTTTATTTTACACCAGTGTCGTCTTTTTTAAAAAAAACTTATAAATTAAATATTTACATCTTATATTGTCTTTGAGATTATTCCTATCTATTTATTGGATAAAAATCTAGCAAACTATATGCTGTGTTGTACAATCGTTATTTCGGTCATATGCTGCATAGTCATGGGACCTCGGCAAGAATACAAATCAAAATAAAAATAAATAAATACAAGAAATAAAATATCTTTTTTGAGTGTTATTCGATTATGACATGAAGTTGGTGCGTTGTCAAATCTACTATAACGCCTTTCGGGTTTGATCACGTGGCCAATTTAATGTCACATCCAAATAACAGCCAAAAATATATCTTATTAAATATCACACTGAAAAATCTAACAGATTGATATACATTTCATGTGTAGCATTTTCATTGCGATCTGATCTCACTTTTATAAAATAAAATGAAGCAAAAGCTTCGTAATATTCAGTATTTTTATTGCCTCTCGGATCACTGCTTTTTATCTGCATGCTATATCTGATCTGATCCCACCTCTGGTGTGTCCAGGGGTCCGTGTCTAGCCAACTATCTATTTTGTTTTGCTTGTAAGAGTTATGAGATTGATCACTGTTCGTTATCTTCACCTTTCATGAGGGGAATGGCGTCGGTGGCCTAGTGGTTAGCCTATCAGATTCTCAACCGAAAGGTCGTGGGTTCGAGTCTTGGTCGCGGCAGAGCCGACGTTGTATCTTTGGGATAGGCACTTTACATGAATTTCCTCATTCAACCCAAGTGTAAAAGGGGTACCTGGCTATAGACAGTGCAATATATTGTTAGAATGTTAGTGCTCTAGGGCCTGTAACGGCAGCTTGCACTGTATACTTCCCATGAAGCTGAGAAAGTTCTAGATTGATATAAGGTCTGAGGGGGAAATAATGTATTGTAAAGAGCTTTGAGCAGCTGAAATAAGCGCTATATTAAACCAATCATCATTATTATTATTATTAAATATGATACCCATGATAATTTACAAACTATTAGTTTAAAACTATTTATTTCAGAGAAATAAGAACAAGATTCAGGTAATTCCATACTCGAGTGACTTAACGATAATGATTCAAAGTGGGAAAATAATATATACTTATAAAAATTTGTGAAAATGACATATTTGTTATACTAACAGTTGACAAAACTGCTATTTCATAAATATTTATGAATTGATTGTGGATGTTAGGGAAATCGTTACTACACATATAAAACTCGAAAGTACGAAGGTCGCTCCAAAGTGCTATGGTTTGCGCCAAAGTACGATGGTTTCTTAACGTTCCGCACGCCGACGTCCGATGGTGCGGGGTTCAGTAACGTTTGTGACTTCATGTCATTGTGACGTCGTTCTTGACTTCTTTCAAACTGAAACCGACGAAATGCAACGCCACTTTGCCCCAACGAAGATTATTCCTGCTGCAGTGCTGACACCAACTTCTTCGGTATATATTGGGGAAGGCACGGGTGATTAAGACTGACTTGGATGACAGCAACGACAAAGTTTACACACTATTGAGGATTGTGATAACGGCAAAGTACATTTGTTGTCGAACTATCTACTTGGCCCAAACATTCTTTAATTCATTATCATTTATTACCTGTGATGTACTCGAAATAAATTCCTGGGGACATGCTATAATGCAAAACAGTATATACGATTTCGCGTTGGAAAGTTTTGTGTTTAATAATACGACAAAGAAATGGTATTGAAATACGTTCTTTTTCTAATTTATGTGCATGGAGTTTGCATTGATATTTTGGTGAAACAACACACAGTTGGTGCTTTGTGTACCAAAACACTGTCGTTTACAAACCAACGGACTTCGGCGTGTCACTCCATCGCACTTTGGCGTATTAGTATGCACCATTAGACTTTGTTGTGTCGACATCATCGCACTATGGCGCATTCGTCTCACATCATCGCACTTTGGCATGTCAGTCCATCGCACTATGGCGCATAAGTGTGGACCATTACACTTTGGCGTGTCGCACCATCGGGGTTTGGCGCAGACCATCGCACTTTGGAGTCCTACGCACATACAGTAGAGACAATACCAGCATAGGAGTTATTGCCCATGTCAACATTTTTATTATCATGATTAATTGATTATTATTAGAAAATATCAACTTTTTTGTTATCAGTGATTTACCTTTTTTTAAATTTCATCTAGTGAATGATATTCCTCTAAAAGTTATATGTATATTCTAATTTCTAGTTCAATCAAATATTTTGTGAAAACCCATGACATCACAACGGGATGGAGCTACCTTAAATACACATCATTCTGGTTTTGTTGAGATTGGAAAACAAGGACATATGGACTTATATCAATTTCTCTCCCAATTTATAAACCATCACTGGAAGTTAATTAAGTTTGTTTGCATCCTAACTAGCGCATACTCTGCTTCTTCTATTTTCTGATGTAGATTTCACAGTAACTGATTAATGGTTCATCTAATTGTCTTCTTCCTCTGTAGCGTAATTACAAAATAATGTCATCTATTTAAAAAAGTCAATCTGTACCTGCACTTATTCAAGAAGGATTAGGTACAGCAGCGCTATTTCAGGTTTGCGTTTTGTATGTGTATTTATGTTTAGCGGACAACATATAGGTAAAATAAATGTTAACTTTTCGATTTTTTTTCGAAAGTGAAATGCGAAAAAAAAAACTTTAATTCAAATTGATAATCTGGTATTGATGCATTTTGCCAACATTGAATTCAAAGATTAAAGTGCATTTACACCGATATATGAACTATAATTAGAATTAATTAAAAGCATACGAGCTTTTCCCCATGACATGATTTAATAAATATACTGCAATGTGAGAGATAGCTTGTTTCCTTCCTTGGTTGTTTCAAATCGGTTGATCAATTAATTATGTACTTTCCACTTGATACATTTCATGTGTTTGAAGTACACAACACAGATCTAAAGTTCCACTCAACTTGTTTATAATGATCAGCGTCTCCGTGATTCAGTTCAGGAATCCTCGCACGCACATTAAATATACGGATTGTAGATCAGATGCGCGATCCTAGCTAGATGATCGGGCCAGGCACTTCCACGGACCAGCGGATTACAAAGTGCTTCCATCTTAGCGAGACTACTGCCATCTTCTTCTCCAGACACAACACTACTGCAGACGATCACGCGCTCTACCCGTCCCGTCATCCGATCACACACGAAGCTCCCCAAGTGACGTCACAGATACACAAAAACAAAGACAACTGATGCAACAGCTTAAATATATAACCATATATCGTAACAACATACACCGGGATAATGATCCTTGGTTCAACAATTCAACAGTGAGAGAAGGTACCTGCACAGTACAAAAGATTTATGTTACTGCTGCAGTTACCCGAGACAATGTTTAGTACATATATATTGACCCCCTTTGGGGTGTTCTGTGTTTGCTAAATAAATGTATCCTCTACCGGAGAGGCCATTGATTTTGGACTCTGTAAATGTGAGATGCCTCTATAGAGCAAATTACGAAACTAAAATATGTTCGGTTTCAAATATTCTCACGATGACGATCCAAGTCAGTATTGGTGGTTAGTACCTGGATGTAAATTGGATGGAAGGGGAAAAGGCCCATTTAAATGCGTATCCTTGGATGGAAGGCGTGAAGATTTAGCGATATCCTCAAGATAATTCCCTAGATTATTTTCCTCGCCAACAAACATGATTAAATAAAATGCATTTTCTTATTTAAATGATTGTAGTGCTTTCTTTGCAAAAGAGCATTCTAATACAGTAATTTGATAACATTTGAAGAATTCCATGCTTGTTTACTTGGTTGTTATTGTAATCCGGAAGTGACATGCCCTACAAATTACGTTCAACATGCAATAAAAGTTAGAGTGGATCCATATCTCGAATGTCCCGCATTGTATTCAGTGGCGGATCAACTGGTTTTTTTTTCTTAATGAAATATATGATTTACAATTAAAAGGAAAATGTTTGCAGATATGTAAAACACTATTAATTTGAGAACAATGCCTACTTTATTGCATATTTTCGGCGAAATTTCCATTGACTACCTTAATTGTGTTGCGTAATGATCTAGTTTCCCAATACAACCTATCATATGGTCAAATGCTGTCCGACGTGTTTCATGTCGATTGTTATTAGAATACAAAATAAAGAGTTGGGCAAACACGGACCCCTGGATATAACAGAGTGAGGATGAGGTGCGTTGGGGGAGAAAACATCCCCTGTCAACCGGTGACACCCGCCTAGAGTCCAATAATCTTGATCAGGTAAACGGAGATATCCGCAGTCAAAATCAGTGTGTCAAGAACGGTCTAACAATCGGTATGAAACACGTCAGACAGCATTTAACCCAATAATAAGTTGTACTGGCAAACTATATCATTATAACGACCATAGGATTTGCGAAATGCTGACTTTAAACGAGACTGTTGAAACCTCTATAACATCAATTTGTTTGCCAATAGCCTGCTTCGATTTAAACTCTGATCACGCAGAACGAATATTCTTCATTACAGGTATATAATGTGTCCTCCTTTATGTTACTTTATGCATGACTTTAGATATGGTATATATTCTGTATAATTTATTTGATTGATATGGTAGAATTACTGTTTATTTAAGAATGTCCGATTGGATTCTTTGGTGTTCAATGCTTGCAAACATGCCGTTATCCTGCTTATGGGGAAGATTGCCAGATGACGTGCAATTGTACAAAGACTATGTGTGATCCAGTAAACGGGTGCCCTTTGTCAAAAAGTAAGACTATCTATCCACGTATGATTTAATTACAACTAGAAACTATGTCACATCTTAGCTGTAATATATTTTATTCAATCGGGTAAACATCTATTTATCTACGTAAACTCTGAAAAGGTGAAGAAATTAAACTGATCAATTTCATGAATATAATAATGATCATTTCCTGTTGACTATTCACACCCGCCGTGATCCCTAGATAAACCGATTATTCTGCAGTTAAAATCATTACGTAAAGAAAGGTCTAGAATTGGTATGAAACACATCGGACAACATTCGACTAGCAAATCAAATTATCTCAACAACCATAGCATTTACAAAATGCGAATTAAAACGGGAATAACGCAGAACATGCTGTTCTCTCCTATCATGATTATATGAAAACGCAATGTTGACGATGCCATTCAGGCAGGCAGAATCATTTTTCAAAGAAGGCTTGAGGGTGAGAGCCAAAGGAATGTTGTTGTTTTTTTCACAAACAAAAAACATACGTTATAATAATTCTTATTTTACACTACCTGTTACTACCTCTGAAGAAGTTAAAGTTATCACAATTTTCATAAGGCAAATCCCTCCCTCCACCCCCCACCACCACCCACCACCCCCAAATAGACGACTCTGTGGTGGTTGTTATTTGTAAAATTTCTTAGATTTAGCATCAGTACTATTCGTTATCCTTTTACGTCTTCTTCATATAGTTAGATATGTAGCTATGTATGCATGTATACGTATGTGTGCATTTCTGCTTTTCCGTTTGCGAGTGTGTGTGTGTGTGTGTGTGTGTGTGTGTGTGTGTGTGTGTGTGTGTGTGTGTGTGTGTGTGTGTGTGTGTGTGTGTGTGTGTGTGTGTGTGTGTGTGTGTGTGTGTGTGTGCGCTTTGGAAACCATGGTTGATTGGTTGTTTGCTTTGTTTTACGTCCCGTCGGGAATATTTTACTCATGTTGATATGTCACCATCTGTAGGTGAATTACCACATATTTAGACATATGCTTATTGTGCGTGGATGTAGCGATTTTCATTTTAATGTGCCAACGCCTGCCGTGACATGGGACTTCCGTTTTCAAGATCATGTCCAAAAGACTTGTGATTCTCAGTCGTAAAGGCTTTTCATTTTGAGAAGGAGCAATCAATAAATATACTTGACGCGGCTAAGATACGAACAGGGTAATGAAACGAAGCGAACGCTTTACCAATGGGCTACTCAGACCAGTGTAAAACCTAGAATAAACGTTTTACGTATGTACTCTTTTTCGTAAAACTTACAACTGATGTGAAAATGTTTTAAAATGTTTAAAAGGTTGATAAATATGTGGTCTATGTCTTCAGAAGTCATATAACCATTCATGTAAATGGAGAAAATTCGGAGTTTCCCTTAGTTGTGTGACCTTCTAATGTATGATGACCTTTAAAGCATGCATACAACGCACATCCATACATGGGGTCAGGATAATAGAGGTGGCTTAAATATGGGCAATTTTCATCATCATCCAAATTTACCTTCTGATTTTTCTTCCGATCTTACACCCTTATCTAAAAATGCATGCATGTAAGCGGTTTCCGTTTTCAGAAATAATCATGGACAAAAATCCATATCATTATTAAATAACTACAATATGGCTTTAAGTTTTATCGTTTATCTAAATCCCAAGGTCTAAACTCGCTGAGAAAGTAGTCCCTCCCCGTCAAATATGTAGACCAATGAGCTAAGTACTCAATATGTGTGACATTTCAAATTTTCAAATTACTTTAATACTGATCCTTTATCTTCAGCATGCGCACCTGGGACACTTGGAACACACTGTCAATACAGATGTAGGTACCCTGCTTATGGATTGGGCTGTCAAATGACATGTGATTGCATCATAGTCAGTGTGATGCCAAAATGGGTTGTGAACATCTTAAAAATGGTGAATATATTATACGTTAATTTTAACGTTCCCCGAATTGAATTAACTTTCATGAAACAATCCGGGAAGAAAGGAAATTTCTATTCACTCCTCATATAAATCCCACATTGTAAAAACAATGGCAGGATTTTTGTTTTAGAAATCTAATGTAGGCATCAACAACTGATTTTAAAGTTGGCGATTCAATTGCCAATGCAAACACTAGTTTTTGACAATTTCTAAACATTCCAGCATTATATAGGGAGAAATATGATATCATCCACCATTATGATTTGCGATAATCGTTTAAACAAATATTATATCAAAATCCTCAATTTTATTTATCAGATGAAGTGACTACAATATTTCCTGAAATATCCGAAGTCACAACAGAGCAACAATTAGAACACAGTTCAGTGAAGTTGTTGACGATTCTAACGATCGAGAAGGAAAACTTTACTCATGTAATCATCTTCGTTTCGACGACAATCTTTCTGGTTTTGCTCTCACTCCTCACAGGTATAGCATTGGCGAAAAGATATAAATGTCAGTGTAGATTCGTAAATAAGAAAGGTAGAGGTTATGTAAGTGGAAATCAGCAGAAACTTAGAGAATTACGCTCAGATGAAAGTATAAAAACAAGAAACGATGCATACATTTCAGCAATTCCCGATTCAGATTCAAACCTATCAGTACTCAAAATCAGGGAAGATGGATTTTCTGATGAGCACCGAGGACACCTGTATGACGATGTTGATAGCGAACTTTCAGGAAGTACAACATTATACTTAGATCCGTTTGAAAAAGACAACCCCAAAAGTACAGACCATAAACATAGCAACGTTACAATTGTTGGTGTTTCCCACAAACTACTTCTTGATAGGAGAGAAATCTCCATGGAATCTCCACCAATACCTTGCTTTCTTAACGAAAACGATTTCGGAAATGGTGAGAAAAACAGGTGTTACATAGATGTTTTGCCAGATTTTGACGGACACGCGTGAATTGTTTAAAAGCCTGTTGCACCAACTTGAACATCTGTTCGGAATGACAGACAAATCACTATGCTGGATATCATCTTACCTCAGTGACTGTCACCAAACGATCTGCATATAATGTGCCAAGTCAAGGCCAGTAGAAATGAATTTCAGTGTGCCGCAAGGATCACTGCTGGGTCCCAAGTTCTATACAATGTACACAAAACCAATTGGTTCCATCTGTAGATATCATGGACTTGGTCACCATTTTTACGCTGATGACTCTCAGCTTTATCTGTATTTTAAGCCTACGGGCATAGCTACACAGGCAGATACATTACATCGTATTGAGCGTTGTCTATACGACATCGGGTGTTGGATGCATGGCAAAATGTTGAACCTCGGCACGGATAAGACCGAGGTCAGTGTTTGCATCTGGTAGTACTGCAAATCTCATTAGAAACATTTCAGTGATAGTAGGTGACTCACAAATTAATCTTTCAACCTGCGTTCGAAATCTTGGTGTCACGTGTGACTCTAAAATGGATATGGAGCAACAAGTGAACTCTGTCAGCAGATATTGTTATGCACAATTGCGGCAAATAGACCATATCAGAAAATATTTAACAACAGAAGAAACTAAATCTCTTGTGAACTCCCGAGTTACATCAAGGTTATATTTCTGTAACGCTCTCCTGGTTGGTGTTCCAAAAACAGTCCTGAGCAAGCTCCAACATATTAAGAACACTGCCTCACGTCTCATATCCAGGACCTCTCGTTACAACCATATCACTCCAATACTAAGAGAACTACACTGGTTGCCTGGACACAATATAAGATACTTACTTATACTTACAAAGCCTTATGATAATTCCCCAAATTATATTAAACGATTACTAGAGATATATAAGCCTACCCGAAATTTTAGGTCTATAAAACAATCGGTAACTCTAGTCGTTAGAGCATTGCGCTCAAAATCGCATGGTCTCTCATCTCTGTCGGCGTGGGTTTGAATCCCGATCGCGCCGGTAAGTGAGAAAGTTTCCCAGTTTACTTTCGGAAGGTCGGTGGTCTCTTCCCAGGTACTTTGTATCTGAGTTCTCTCTTCCACCAATAAAAACTGGGCGCCACCAGATAACAAAAATTGTTGAGCGTGGCGCAAAACATTAACCAATCAATCGATCAATCAATCAATCAATCTAGTTGTTCCAAAAAGTCTAACCGTTACGTACAGGGATCAGTGATCAGAACTATAACTCCAAAACTGTGGAATGCCCTTCAAGAACATCTAAGCGACTGTAGAACACTGTGTGCGTTCAAGAAGGCACTGAAAACACATTTTCCCCATCAATTTTCCAGGACTAATTTCTATCGATTCAGTCATTCGTGTTTGCTGTTTCAAGTGCATTAAGATTATCTTGTCTATTTTGACTGTGTGTTTTAGTTTTTCGAGAACCAGTTTATGATGTTTTATTTTTTTTTAAAATCTATGTTTAATGTATTATAACCGAGACATGGTATGTTGTGTATGCGTGTGTGTATTTCATTATTGATATTATCATTATTATTATCATGATACGCCCTGAAACTGATGTTTATTCTCATCTAGCATATTTATGGTATCTTGTGTTTTCATGTTTAAGGTGTACAATCAGAATAGGTACAGCCACGGATTGTTTACATGTGATAACGCCTTTTATATCATTGCTTTTTAACGTTTTATTTATTTTCTATGTATAATGTGTATAGCATTCTGTAGAAAGGTATATATGCATTGTAAAGCACCTTTGAGCGTACATGGTGTATGAAAAGGGTGCTATATAAATATGATATTATTAGAATGAGACGATATCTTGAATTGTAAGATGTCTCATTGAAATTCATCATAACGTTCTCACAATACACATTGTTTTCCTTACTTGACGAATAAATGTACTTTCTGGACTTATTTTCATTATATGTGAAAACAGGGCAAATTTACAAGAGCACCCTCTCAACAACATTAAAATCAAATAGTATAGAAAATTACCTATATATGGATAGCAATCCTGAACAATGTATGTGATGCGAATGAACGTAGATCTTGAGTGTTGAAAACTCTACTGTTGTAGCTATGTCATGCCCAGTTTGGGGAATTCTGAAACAAAACATACAATAAACTGTATTGAAATATGCAGGATATATTGAAGTATTTATAAGAGGGAAAAGTGAAGACAATGAAGAGTGATCAATCTAATAAATCCTATACAGACAAAAAAAAAACAGGAACCGAAAAAAAAAAACAAGAATCCCTGGATTTATCTTTTTTACAAAAATAAATCCAATTATCATAGCGATGGCTATTGTTGCGTCTAATATCCGCGCCTTTAATTTGTGCGCGTAATACTATACTGTATATCACGTTACTGCTCTTGAAGTTTGACGTCACAAAATTTGTGTCTCTTGAACTGAGAGGTTGGCGCATTTTGTCTCGTAGCTAAATATTGCGAATTTTATCCCTTCGTTTATTTCTCATTTATTAGGCACAGGGATGCGTATTTATAAATGTAAAACTTATACGGTACCAATTTTGATGCACAAGATGCGCATTTCGACAAATAATTTCTCCTCAGTGATGCTCAACCGAAATGTTTGAAATCCGAAATAACAATGAAGTTTAAGAGCTATTATAGGAAAAAACAGTTTGCCAAAAAATGGAGTCTAATTCGTCTAAGGATAAGAGTTATGCGTGAGGGAGATAATCCTTAATTTTGAAATGAATTTCTAAAGTTTATAACAATAATTAAATATACATCCGTATTTTCAAGCTAGTAACGAAGTACTTAGCTACTGTGCTGTAGAGACCCTCGGGAACTAACAGTCCACCAGCAGAGGCCTCGACCCAGGGGTCACAATGTAAGACAATTTTTCTCCTTAGATATGACCATCTCAGCATAGGAGTTGGTGGCAACACAGATAGAGAAAGCCAAATCTTCTGTCAAACGCTGAATAATCGGGTCCCATGTCTGAAAGGAAATTGCAAATAAAATCAGTATTGGTAATCATATCTTATTTTTCAACATTTAGAACATTTGTCATACCTTATAATGAGTAGCAGAATAATGATTTTCCGTGTGTTGTCTCTATTTGTATGCATGTTATACCTAGTAGTGCAACGATAAACAGTAAAGTGGTACACGCATATCAGTGTACCATAACGCCATGATTCTATTTGTGAAGGTATTATCTGGATTTATTTAAATGTATACGGATTGAACCCGACATTCAACCTCTCAGAGTCATACCAACTGAATCCAAGGTTGTCGCTCTGAAAGAAATGCCACAGTTCTTGGATCAGGTTTCCCTGTTACCTCTATGTAGCGGAATGCGTAATGAAAAAAATATATGAATCATGTAGGTATACAAATGTAACGTTCTCAATAGGTGTTTTATAAAGTTGAATGTAGTTTGTGCAACGGTTATATATCAATAATGGTTTTATATTTAAAAACCAAATAGAGAATACCTGGCTGATTATTCTATACATATGTGTCTATTGTTTTAGTGTATCGAAAAGCATTTATTTTACCAACAGAGGACAATACAAGTAGTTTTTACTACTTCATTTGCGACCCGCATCGCTTTCAGCGACATTTTATAGGTAATTTTTAAAGAAAACTGCGCAGCATGTTCCAATTGTATTTTACAGTAATATAAAAACTACCGAGAATCATAATATGATTAAGGGCCCATCAAAAAAGGAAATTTTCTCCTACAGAGGACAATACAAATAGTGTTCATTACTTTATTGTGCGACGCGCGTCGATTACTTTCAACGACGACGTTTTTTTCCACTAATTTTAAAGAAACCCTCGCAGCATGTCCAAATTTTATTTCCTTGTAATATAAACACTACAGAAAATCATAACACGAATAAGGGTCCATCAAAAAGGAAATGTCCTCTACTTTCACAGGTTGTATTTCCCCTATTTCCATATATTAATATAGGTTAAACGCCGATCTGTTTAAGCATTGAGAGCTTGTTCTGCGTATTGTCAGTTTTTGAATCGAGGTAAGCTACTGACAAACAAGATGTTGGAACAGGGGTTTCAACAGTCTCGATTGAAGCCAGCATTTCGCAAATTCTATGGTCGTTATAACGATTTAGTTCGTCAATACAACCCATCATTGGGTCAAATGCTGTCTGACGTGTTTCATACCGATTATTAAGACGTTCTTGGCACACTGATTTTGACTACGGATAACTCTTTTACCTGACCAGAATATGGGGATCACGGCGGGTGTGACCGGTCGACAGGGGATGCTTACTCCTCCTAGGCACCTGATCCCACCTCTGGTGTGTGTCCATGGGTCCGTGTTTGACCAACTATCTATTTTGTATTGCTTATAGTACTTCGTTACTAGCTTGAAAATAGCTTGAAAATACGGATGTATATTTAATTGCTGTTTTAAAATTTAGAAATTCATTTCAAAATTAAGGATTATCTCCCTCATGCATAGCTCTTATCCTTGGACGAATTTGGCTCCACTTGTTTGGCACGCTGTTTTTGACTATATTTAGATCTAAAACTTCATAGTTATTTCGGATTTCAAACATTTCAGTTGAGCATCACTGAAGAGACATTATTTGTCGAAATGCGCATCTGGTGCATCAAGATTGGTACCGTATAAGTTTTACATTATAGGAGTTATGAGATTGATCACTGTTCGTTATCTTCACCTTTCATACAATCGTTAGTAAAAGTACGTGTGTCAACAATTGCTATTTACTTATACCTTTGCAAGGCATTAAAAATAATTGTATATGTACTGAAAGCAAGGAATATATGCGTTTCAAAAATACAAGAAAATATTACATTTATATGATAAGATATGATATATGATATGATATATCGAGGGGAAAATGGCCTTGCAACAAAGCAACATCCGATATCGTAGCACTTTTGCGATCATTACAATCATTTTTACTGGATCTAAATTCATAATGTCACATGATAGCCTCGTCATAATAAACACCTGTCTCGATGAAACTGTATAGATACCTACTAGGCATCGGTATAAACGTTGTTGTGTAACACGAATATTTTTACGTACGAATTACTCAGAAGTAGAACTTTTCATGAGTTACTGCCCTTGTCTTAAACTCTCCAGTTAGTACAATCAGATTTGTCAGTCGACATAGATGCTCAGAGACAGAAGTCTCCACGCGCACTACATACGGCAAAGATGCCACCACACCTTGTACAGAGTACAACCCCTTATCGTATCCTGTAGTCCCACAGTGTAAATTTTTATTATATTTTCATTTATTTATGACATGCAGTATTTATCTGTTTGGATGTAAGTGCAGGTAAACAATGTACCTGTTTGGCGGGAAATAGTTCGTGCATAGTCAACCATTGTTTATGAGATATATGTAGTAAAAGTAATCATTTCCTTTTATTCGATGTTACTTTATAGTCATACTAGTATTTATATTTTTTGAATACTGCATAATTAATTGGTATAATGTGAAGTCAGTTGTTTATACAAATTTTCATATTCTTAAAATACTAATTATTTGTCAATCGTGAGTGAATACCTTTATTGTAAGTTATTCTGAATTTCTTTATGTAATTGTGTATCTATTTTTGTTACAGCTTTTTACTATTAATTGAATAAACTGACGTACAGGAACCTAGTCTTTCGTGTCAGTACAGTAAAAAGACTATGGAAGCGTCTACACTTCAGTTTCCGAGGACTGGCCGCATAAAGAAACTCACAGCATCAGGACAGGCAGTGTATGAAGACAATGTTAAGCAGTTCTGTTACAGTTTAAGTCAACTTAAAAAAAAAATAGACAATGACATTGATTTATATAATGAATGTGAGAACAAGACGGATATGGCACTGTTAGTCAAAGAAAGTGTAATGAACCTAGCTCACCAGTATAAACAAAAGTCACAAGAATTCTGTGAATATTTACAAAGAACAAATACAGAAGACAGTCAGCAAGAGTTTTTAGCTCACACTGTTATACTGAGTAAAGTAGATGACAAATTAGAGACTGTCTTAAATGAATTAGACACTGTTATTAAGAACATTAGCAGTAAAGTGTGTGTTGATGTTCATGAGAAGTCAGGACATGATGTTCCCAAGTCAACGACAAGCAGATCTAGTTTGAGTAACAAAAAGTATAGGACAATCACCAAATCAGGATCATCATCTTCTACCTTAATGAAACAACGTGCAAAGGCGGAAGCAGCCAAAGCAAAACTTGAATTTACCATGATGGAAGCAGAACTCAAGAAACAGCAAGCAAAACTAGAGGAAGTGGAACTATACAGAAAGGCAGAAAATGTTCGAAAATCTATTGATCTTCAGACAGAACTGGAACTCCTCAGTGTGCGTAAGGAAAAAGCAGTCGCTCATGCTGAACTACAAGCAATGGAGCAATTCGAATTGGAATGTGACTCAAATTCAGAGTATGTCGACTCAACCGAGCGCACAAGGAAATATGTGGCTGACGTGATAGAATACAATGACAGTGAGAAAAACACTAGTGACACTGGTTTTTCACATAATTCCATAGTTCAACCAAGTAAGCTTAATCCAGAAGCTGAAACATTTATTCCACCTCGACCTCCCACACAGATTCTCCAGAATGACATGTTGTCTGCGCAACCTAAAACTCATGTAAGTGAAAGTGCCACTGAACTTCCTACTCAGACTTTCCAATCTATTACGACACTTCAACCTAAAAGTGAAAGTGCAGCACGAATACCTACCCAGACTTTTCCATCTGTTGCAACATTACTTCAGCGTGAAAGTGAAAGTACACAGTTCTCTCACTTAACCAACCACATATTGAAAAAGGACCTAATGATTTCAAGGATGACTCAGTTTGATGACAAAGCTGAACATTATACAACTTGGAAAACTAGTTTCAAATCTGTATGCCATGGTTTGAACATTTCACTATCAGAAGAAATGGATTTATTTATCCACTGGTTAGGACCCACATCCGCACACCATGCAAGAAGTATCAGAGCTTCAACTATCGATAACCCACTTCTGGGACTTACAAATTTATGGAAAATATTGGAAGAAAGGTATGGCTCGCCAGAAATGGTGGAAGCTTCTTTGAAAAACAGAATGACGAAATTTCCAAAGCTAATGGATTGTGATACAAAGAAACTTTTTGAATTATCAGATCTACTTTCTGAAGTTTCTTACCTGAAGAGAAATCCAAAATATCATGATTTGCTAAGCTATTATGACACATCAGTTGGAGTAAAACCAATTATAACCAAACTACCTAGTTTTCTACTACGGAAATGGACCAGTAAAGCTAGCAAATACAAACAACAGCATGACTGTATATTTCCGCCATTCACTGTGCTATGTGATTTCATCAGTGAGATAGCAACAACTTTGAATGATCCTAGCTTTTCATATGAAGACACCGTGAAGAAATCAGCCGTAAGCAAAAATGTGACTGTTAAGAAAACAGAATGTGAGGAAATGATGAAGTGTCCTATTCACAATACTTCTCATTCGCTCAGCCAGTGTAAAGCTTTCCGCAAGAAATCACTGAAGGAAAGAAAACAGATCTTACGTGACAACAACTTGTGTTATAAATGTTGTGACTCAAAAGCTCATGTCTATAAAACTTGCAATGCTAATGCAAACTGCCTGGAATGTAACAGTATTCGACATTGTACGGCAATGCATGTCAATCTTAAGAATCAGCCAGATCACCCAAAAACAACTACACAACATTACGGTGGGGAGCAAGACATAAACAATAATTTCTCTGGAAGATCATGTGCTAAGGCAGTCATTGTTAATGTACTTCATACAAGTGAACCAAGCAAGAAACTCAAATTGTATGCATTAATAGATGACCAAAGTAACTGTACCTTAGCAAAGTCGGAACTGTTCGATTTTGTTGGCGTTCCAAAATCTACTTCTCAGTGCTTCACGTTATCATCTTGTGCTGGTCGTCAACAGATGAGTGGACGAAGAACATCAGGATTTGTGGTATCATCTTTAGATGGATCTACCTCCATGAAACTTCCAGTCGTTACAGAATGTAATGATTTACCGGATGATAGAAAGGAAATTCCGACTCCAGAAGTGATTAGTGCTCATGCAAATTTATGTGACTTACCCATTGCACCGCTTGATCCAGACGCCGAGATACTCTTATTGATTGGACGTGACTTGATGGAGGCTCATCACGTTCATGATCAAGGCATTGGCCCTAAAAACACACCATTTGCGCAACGTTTGAATCTTGGATGGGTTGTGATTGGAGATGTGTGTTTAGGAAAGTTTCACAAACCCAAGTTCGTTTCATCATTCAAAACTACAGTAATCGACAATCATCGTGAAACAATCTTTAGACCATGTATGAATTCATTCCAAATGAAAGACATTTCCAACTGCAAGATTCATGATAATGTGTTTCATGTTCAGTCAGATGACAACAAAGAAGGACTGTCGATAGATGACCGTGAATTTTTAGATATCATGGACAAAGGGTTTCAGAAGGAAACAGATGGTTACTGGAAAGCGCCCCTACCATTTAAAAATCCACGTCAAAGATTACCTAACAACAGATCGCAGGCCTTAAAACGTGCAGGAATACTTGACATTAGTTTGCGAAAAAATCTTGTGAAACAAGATCATTTAGTGACATTTATGAAAAACCTGCAGGAAAGTGGTGCCATGGAAGTAGCTCCACCATTAGAACCAAATCAAGAGTGTTGGTTTTTACCATTATTTGGCGTGTACCATCCCAGAAAACCAGACAAGATACGAGGTGTTTTCGATTCATCTGTCAAATATCAAGGAGTGTCATTAAACAGTGTGTTGTTAAGTGGACCAAAATTCATGAATGATCTGACTGGAGTTTTGTTACGTTTCCGTCGAGAAGCAGTCGGAATTACAGCTGATATCGAGCAGATGTTTTATCAATTTCTCGTGACAAAAGAACATCGTGACTTTTTGAGATTCTTTTGGTATCGTAATAGTGACCCTAGTGACGAGCTCATTGAATACCGCATGCGAGTTCATATATTTGGTAACACACCATCGCCCGCTGTTGCCATGTATGGTCTCCAAAAAACAGTTGAAAAGGCAGATTATGATGTGAAAGAATACGTTCATAGAAACTTTTACGTGGATGATGGAATTACATCTGTGCCATCAAGTTCTCAAGCTGTGAACCTCTTACGTAAAACTCAGTCAGTGCTTTTCGAGGAAGGCAAAATTCGACTTCATAAAATTGCGTCGAACAGATTAGATCTCCTTAGTCAATTTCCATATGAGGACCTAGAGAAAAATTTGAAGTCAATAGACTTAGCTACAGAGGAATTACCAATGCAACAGAGCTTAGGGCTTTCCTGGGATATTAACTCTGATGAACTTACCTTCAGCCTTCATGTTCATGACAAACCTTTCACTAAAAGAGGACTTCTTTCAGTTGTTAATAGTTTGTTTGATCCTCTCGGATATATTGCACCGCTCTTGATTCATGGTAGAATCCTTTATCGTGAAATATGTGAAGGAAACAACGACTGGGATGATGCTTTACCTGACGATCGTGAGAAGGAGTGGCTTACATGGAGAGAAGCTTTAAATTCACTCACTGAAATTCGTGTACCAAGAATGTTTACATGTACCTCATTCAGTGAAGCACATTCTCGTGAGGTGCATATCTACTCAGATGCTTCAGAAAAAGCAATCTCAGCCGTTGCTTATCTGCGCACCATTAATGACCAGGGTGAAGTGAATGTTGGATTTATCATTGGAAAATCTAAAGTAGCGCCACTATCTGGACATACAGTTCCACGATTGGAATTATGTGGTGCCGTGTTAGCAACCGATTTGAGTGTAATCATTACAACAAACTTGGACTTACCGTCAGATGTAGTGAGATACTATACAGACTCAAAAGTTGTGTTGTGTACCAGTACAGAACTTTTTATCTTCAGCCAGAATCAAATGGACATTTAATCCCCCTCATGCATCTCACATGGCCGGATCATGGGAGAGAATGATTGGCATTGCCAGAAAAATTCTTGATGCCATGCTACTCAACACGAAAGCTAAGGAACTTTCTCATGAAATGTTGTGTACATTTATGTGTGAAGTTACAGCAATTATGAATTCAAGACCGATTTGTTCCATCTCTACAGATTCAGAAGATCATATTATTGTCAGTCCGTCATTGCTTTTGACGCAGAAAAATTTCAACACCGATGTGATACCTGTCGACTCCACAAGCCTAAAGGACATTTATACAGCACAATGGAAGCATGTTCAGCAGCTTTCAAACACGTTTTGGAAACGTTGGAAGGAAAGATACATTCAAAATCTACAAATCCGTCGAAAGTGGCAGAACGTTAAACCTGATCTGAAACCAGATGATGTAGTCCTTCTACGTGACAAATCCTTGTATCGCGGACAATGGCCTGTTGGTCTTGTGAATCGTGTATTTCCGAGTGACAGTGATGGCAAAGTTCGGACAGTTGAAATCCGTGTGATCAAAGATAACAAACCTGTTTATTATGTGAGACCCATAACTGAGGTTGTGTTATTGATTGAATAGTCAAGGCGACTATATAAGATAGTAGTGAATTGTGAACTGTAAATCATGATATAAGTTGTTCGGAACAACGGTATGTTGTGTTTTTGTATTTTTTGATGCATAACCTTTTGTATTTTTTGTCTTTTTCTGATTTATATATATATTTTTTTTGGAGTAATATCTTATTGATATTAGGCGGGGAGTGTTGTGTAACACGAATATTTTTACGTACGAATTACTCAGAAGTAGAACTTTTCATGAGTTACTGCCCTTGTCTTAAACTCTCCAGCTAGTACAATCAGATTTGTCAGTCGACATAGATGCTCAGAGACAGAAGTCTCCACGCGCACTACATACGGCAAAGATGCCACCACACCTTGTACAGAGTACAACCCCTTATCGTATCCTGTAGTCCCACAGTGTAAGTTTTTATTATATTTTCATTTATTTATGACATGCAGTATTTATCTGTTTGGATGTAAGTGCAAGTAAACAATGTACCTGTTTGGCGGGAAATAGTTCGTGCATAGTCAACCATTGTTTATGAGATATATGTAGTAAAAGTAATCATTTCCTTTTATTCGATATTACTTTATAGTCATACTAGTATTTATATTTTTTGAATACTGCATAATTAATTGGTATAATGTGAAGTTAATTGTTTATACAAATTTTCATATTCTTAAAATACTAATTATTTGTCAATCGTGAGTGAATACCTTTATTGTAAGTTATTCTGAATTTCTTTATGTAATTGTGTATCTATTTTTGTTACAGCTTTTTACTATTAATTGAATAAACTGACGTACAGGAACCTAGTCTTTCGTGTCAGTACAAACGTCGATTCGTTCTCGGAAATATTTCATTGAATAGCATGCATGTAAAACAGTAAGACTGTTTTATATGTGTATTTTATTTCTGTATGGTAAACCTTAATTCAATTGAGTTTTGAATTCTGTCGAGGTTTATGCCAGACGATGGGCTATATATGAAGAAGAGAAACTTGATACATTGTCAGAATGGATTAAAACTGTAACCAGAGTATTAAAACTCCGCATTAGACACATCAAAACAAAAGTACGTACCATCTATCCTTCTGTGTGTAGTAAACCAGAATTGATCAAAAACTTAGATAGGTTACATTGGGAATATGCTTTAGTTCCAGCTCACAAAGCTTGTAACAACATTGTCTTTGTTTTTAAGGTTCATTATTACAACTGTATTTTAAACGAACGGCATTAATTCCTCTTTTGGTAATCGTAGTTATACTCCAACTGCCCTTTCAAAAGATGAAATTCATCAAAACCATGCTTCAATTTTCGACACATTTAATATATCATTCAATTGGTCGGATAACTATGGGTTACCGTATCTATACCGGATTCCCAAACTTCATAAAACTCTTACAACTATGAAATGGTGGATCCAGTAAGTGCTATACCAAGCGCCTATCTTTGCTCCTCGCAAAAAAATATTAACAGCTGTGAAGGAGAAACTTCAAACGTACTGTGCGACTACATATGCCAGAAGTGGTGTAAATCAAATGTGAATTCTTCAAACTTCGAAAGAACGTTTTGTAACCATGAAATTGCAATACTTTTCTCAATTCAAGGATATCAAAACGTATGACTTTTCAACACTTTACACGACCATTCCTCTCGATAGTTAAAAGACTAGACTTTTTGACATCATAAACAGCTGTTTTTTCAACAAAAATGGAAAATGGAAATATCCATACCTAGTGATCAGTCATCCAAAAAATTACTTTGTTAAACACCACCCTTATTCCACGCACAAGTACTATGAAGTAGAAATAAGAAATATGCTGGAGTTCCTCATTGACAATATCTTCGTGGTATTTACTAATCAGGTCTTCCAACCGTCTGTTGGAATCCCCATAGTCACGAATTGTGCTTCTTTGTTAGTTGACATGCTTTTATATTCTCATGAAGCAGAATTTATTCAAAAAATTTCAACCTGAAAAGAAACAATTTCTTGCTGTGGCCTTCAATTCAACATTTAGATATATCGACGATGTTTTATCTACATTGTATTAACAATAATAATTTTTATTCGTGTCTTTTTTCTTTTCACGTAGAATGTTTTGGCTTTGTAATTGTTAATAAGAATTGTTGTAGATAGAAATTACAACATATATAAGGCGTGTCTTTAAGTAAAACTTATACGGTATCAATTTTGATGCACCAGATGCGCATTTCGATAAATAATGTCTCTGCAGGGATGCTCAACCGAAATGTTTGAAATCCGAAATAACAATGAAGTTTTAAAGGTATTATAGCCAAAAACAGCGTGCCAAAAAAAGTGAAGTTAAATTTCGTCTAAGGATAAGAGCTGTGCATGAGGGAGATAATCCTTAATTTTGAAATGAGATTACGGCAACTATGAATTTCGGAAATACCGGGGTAGCAGGAGACTGGTCATGTGGTCACTTTACCTGTAACTTGGCTATGTGTTTGACATATAAATAATAATGGATGGAACCCTTATGCAAGGTGAAGATAACGAACAGTGATCAATCTCATAACTCCTATAAGCAATACAAAATATATAGTTGGGCAAACACGGACCCCTGGACACACCAGAGGTGGGATCAGGTACCTAGGAGGAGTAAGCATCCCCTGTTGACCGGTCACATCCGCCGTGAGCCCTATATATGAGCATTACATCAATGTGTGATAAGAGGGAGCCCTCATCGAGTAATCACAGGTAACCCTTAATTGACTATTACTTCAAAGGGTGACCAGAAGTAACCCTTTTATGACCATTACATCAATAGGTGATTAGATGGAACCCTTATATGACCATTATATAGATGGGTGACCAGAGGTAACACGTATATGATCATTACATTATAATGGTGACAACGCGTAACCTTCGTAAAGCCATTAATCAACAGGTTGGGAAGAATTTCATTATATGGATAGGGTTCCAATTCTTTGTAACCATTGAAACAATATACTACTCCGTCGGGAAAAGGAATATAAAATGATAGTAGTAAAAATAAGAAATGCAAAACAATGGGAAGACTTAGTAAAAGGATTTATAACCGAATGTAAACTGGAGCATGTCCACCTGGAGAACGATTTGTGCTTCGACAATGACAAATTCATGCAGAAAGTAGGCACATTAATTTGTTTCTAACAGATAAGAGTTTTCCTTGTATTTATCATTAATTGGATTATCTAAATTGGTCCCGTCTAAGTTTTACAATACCACTCCTGGGTTGAGGCCTCTGCTGGTGGACTGTTAGTCACGGATTGTCTCTACAGCCCAGTAGCTAAATACATTGTTACTAGCTTGAAAATATGGATGTATATTTAATTGCTGTTATAAAATTTAGAAATTCATTTCAAAATTAAGGATTATCTCCCTCATGCATATCTCTTATCCTTGAACGAATTTGGCTCCACCTTTTGGCACTCTATCTTTCGTTTTAGCTCTTACAAGTTTATTATTATTTCGAATTTCGAAGATTTTTGCTTGAGCATCACTGAAGAGACATTAGTTGTCGAAATGCGCATCTGGTGCATCTAAATTGGTACCGTATAAGTTTTACATTCGATATACAGAACTACTTTCGGGTGACCCCGGGTCCTACTTGAGGGTGCAAATTATCCCTCTGCTGACTGTTACTTTACAATAAACTAGACCTAATTAAAGTGTATATCAAGGGATCCGTGTATGCTCAAGTCTCTGTTTTGTATTGCTTATAGGAGTTATGAGATTAATAACTGTTCGTTATCTTCGCCTTTCACTCCATAAGTATGAGTGAATACATCTATTGTAAAAAATATATATATATATAAGTTGAATGTAAATAAATTACAAATCTGTAATACTTGCCATTCACCGTGATAAAATTAAAATGATGATGATATATGAAGAAAGTTTTAAATTTTGTGATCATTTAGACAACGTACACAATACCGATTTTACCTCCTGAATCTGAGGAGTTATAAAGGAAGGTAATTTGACAGTAAAACTGGCAACATATCACGCGAATAAACTGCTTTTCGTTGATAAACATCTAACTTGCCTGTCAGGTTTTTTTTATTTGCTTGATAATTTTAAAAGAAATGTCAAGTTATCAGCACATTATGTTAGTTGACCTTGACATGAGTGTCGATTTTTAAAAAGGTTATCAAATTAACTGCTTTTGGAAAAGAAAATTAGCCCCTCAAAATCAGTATAATTATCACGGAATGGGATGAATTTAAAATATACATGTTGATTATGATAAGATACTTAAACACATAAGAAGCTGGTGGGCACGTGTTTACCATACTAACAATACGAATGATTAATTTTTGACTGAATATCATGAACATTTCATATCTATTTTCATGTTACTTTCAACATTTTTTTTACGAAATACTTGGTGCCTGCTGACTTTGTCTCTTAACAAAATAACTACGTCTAGATGTTTGTATTATTTCAGTTTGGATAAAAGAAACATTTTTAGAAAGATCATCACACTAAAAATATAAGTATTACTATCAATTTCAGTTATTTACCATTTCTTCTCAGAATTTCGAAAGCCATACTTCCCTTGGATTTAACGTTTTAATATTCATTTTACTTCTGCATCCTGTTTTATGCCTTATAAGTTTTAGATCTTACAATCACCGTGCGACCATTTCTTTTTACTGTAATTTTTCATTTCTATATCCAATGGCGTTTTTCACCTTTTCTGACCATTATGATATCATACATTGCAGTTTCTTTTCACAGTAAATCAGCTACATTACGTTTTTAAGAAGAGTAAAATCGAGCAAAGGTTATCGTTCTTTGCTAAATGTCAAAATGTGAATAAAAAAATATCAATAACTACAAATCGACCTTGGACAGAGACATGAAGTTTAAAAATCGGAACACATGAGGGTATTTAAATAGTAAGGAAACACCACGTGTCTGTTACCTGATCTCTTAAAGTGCGCATATCGCAAACTACCCAGGTACTGTATAGGTGTACACCTGTGAAGGTAAATAATCATTCGTTCCATTATTCTATATCAAACCTGTAAATTATTGATTTTTAAACGATGTATGGACATTATTCTGTACATTTGATGATACACATAGCAAATTATGTATAATTAACCGAACCTTAGATTCATGTGTTTTTCGTTGTCATTTACAGGTGTCTCGTTTATCTGCAGGTGAATAAATATGGCGGCAGGAGGAAAATGTCCGCAATGCGACACATATGGTTCAACATCGCATTGTTCGGTATGCGATACGTTTCATTGTGCTTATTGTGTTGCAAACCATTTAGAAATTCCTGATCTAAAGTATGAATGTACAAGTATTATCATTGAATGTGAAGAGCACAAACATTTCTTTCATTCCCCTTGTTTACACTATTGCAAATTATGTAAAACAGCCGTGTGCGTCTATTGTATTGTCGAGGCTCACAAAGATCATGTTCACCAGTTGCTAACAATGGAAAAAGTATGGAGTACAAAGAAATCAGAAATTGAAGCTTTAAGACGAGAAATGTGGAGCAATAATAGTGACAGGTTATTAGCAAATGTAAAAAACAAATGGTTAGAAAAGGTGAATAAAACCATTACATATGCAAAAGAGGAAACGCGCAAACATAAACAGAAGATGAAAGAAAGATTGGAAACTTTAAATAATGCAAAGTGCAATATACAAACTAAATTAGAAGACGAGAAAACGCTGGATTTCAAGGATTTCATTCCCCTTTGGAAGTCAAAGAAAGAATGCCGAATTCTCAGTGTTGATGATCATGTGAAAAATGTTTTTTCTACAGCAATATCCACATTGAAAGACGAACTCGACGAGGTCTTTCGGGCAACTTTCTCAAAATGTTATGGTAACTGTGCCCCGGAAAGTGTGAGAGATATTGATATCGATGTTGAGAGCCTTTGGGACATAACGTGTGATCGTCAGAAAAGAATATTTTGTTCTGCGAAGAATGCCTCAACATTATATATAATGCATGAAAATCAGAAACCCAAAACAAATATCAGAACAAATGAAACTCCGGAGTATATCGCTATTTCCCGTAAGTCAGATTTCATATACTTCACATCGGCAAATCAGATTTTGACCATGCCATTAGATGAAACAGGTCTAGATACTAGTGAGCCGACTGAATTTTATCGGGCTGAGGATATGTGGGAGCTTTGTGGTTTAACAGTTACATCAAGCAGCAATGTTCTCCTTTGTTTATCAACGGAGAAAGAAGGGAAAGTGTTAGAAATAGCGAAGGATGGAAACGTTATTGATGAATATCAACACGAACATGCAACAAAAGCTAATCCTTTCTTTACCAAGCCCCTTTACGTTGCAGAAAATAATGCTAATTTCAATATTTGCGTGTCTGATTTTGAAAAAGTACTTTCGATCACAAAGGAGAAGACCGTTCATTTCATTTACAAAGGGACTGCAGATGCTCAATTAAATTCGCTTGAGCCACGAGGAATTGATTTTGACAGTAATGGTTATTTGTATATATCAGATTTTGCTAATAAATGTGTTCATCGTTTAGACAAAGACGGTAAATTCCTGAACATGATCGCAAAAGGAAAATTGTTTAAGCCAACTGGATTATGTCTAGATCATGAAGACCGGATATTAGTAACCGAGTTTGAAAATCGACGAATCAAAATAATTGAGATGAAATGAAAGAAACTTGGAAAATACTTTTATAGAATTTTCTTTTATGCATTCAGACATGAACTACTTGAAACATTTGGAATTATCTTACTGTAACATTGTTTGCTTCTGTCTTGTTTTTCAAATCTTCTTGGATTCATTCCCGAGTACACTTTCAACAAATCATTGTTTGTAGAGTGAAAGGTGAAGATAACGAGCAGTGATCAATCTCATAACTCCTATAAGCAATACATAATAGAGAGTTGGGGAAACACGGATATCAACGATAAAAGCTATGCAAAAGTTAAATACATGTAATACTGCATCTTAACAAGTCAAGGATTATCGATTCGTTACCTCGCACTAACCCTTGACATCAGTGATTATCAAAAAGTGTGGCTCGTTCCGATTTTTTCCACAAAAGAGTAGGAACCAATGAAAATGTGGTTCTATTTATAACAACGCGAAGTGAAAGATTCAAATAAAAGCACGTGTATTGATACCTACAGTTATGGCTATTTCAATTGTTTAAGCAATATTGTCTACCATCAATAATCGTAATTAGTGGTATACATATTACAATTGCGCGTGTTTACCAACACAGTAGTATGAGATCGCGTCATTTTTATCCATGTACACCACAACAAGTTGCAGTGATTTCATTGGTTTTATTTATAGTGCATTGCGTTATGGTCTAATGAGCCCAACTTTTATATAGCGACTGATGTCAAGGGTTAGTGAGAGGTAACGATAATACTGAGAAACATATACCTTCTTCTTACTTCAATTTTCTTAAATTACGTATAATAATTTTGGCAGTGATTATGTCACCCATGTTATGTATATTAAGATGAAAATTAAGCAAGAAAATATATGCGTAACCCCATATCCATAATAATCAATTGATAATGTAAAACTTATACAGTACCCATTTTGATGCACCAGGTGCGCATTTCGACAAATAATGTCTCTTCAGTGATGTTCAAGCTGAAACTTTGGAAAATCATCCTTAATTTTGAAATGAATTTCTAAATTTTATCACAACAATTAAACATACATCCGTACTTTGAAGCTAGTAACAAAGTACTTAGCTACTGGGCTGTAGAGACCCCGGGGACTAACAGTACACCAGCAGAGGCCTCGACCCAAGGGTGGTAATGCAAAATTTATACGGTACCAATTTTGATGCACCAGATGCGCATTTCGACAAATAATGTCTCTTCAGTGATGCTCAAACCGGAATTTTGGAAATCCGAAATCACAATAAACTTGTAAGAACTAAAAGGAAAATTAGAGTGCCAAAGACTGGAATCCAATTCGTCTAAGGATCAGAGCTATGCATGAGGGAGATACTCCTTAATTTTGAAATGAATGTCTAAATTTTATCCCAGCAATTAAATATACATCTATACTTTCAAGCTAGTAACGAATTACTTAACTAGATATTGATGTTTATGTCTGTTTTTAATAAAGATTTCCGACAAACCATATCAATTTTGTCTTTGAATTTGAATATTGCTATAAAAATTATCACCACGCTAAAAAAAAAGACAAATATCACTTTCCGACTCAGTTATTCACCATTGTTTATCAGTATTCTTAACGGTAATAATGTTAAAAAAAATTAATCTTTTTATTGTTTCCCTTTTTTATTCCTGTATGAGCATTGTAATTTTCAGAGCTTCCAATTGCTAAGCAATCATTTCTTTTCTGTGTGATTCTTTTTCCTAAATACAATGAACTTTTTCATCATTACTAGCAATTATCCGATAATTTCTTTATAAGTCTCATTTAACAGTAAACAATTCAGACTGTGTTCTAATGTCATATTACATAATATCGTTATCGTTCTTTAATCTGATTCGAAAACGTCAAAATGCAAATGATAAATACAGCAATGAAATGCAAATCGATCTGAGACAGAAACACAGGATATAAGAAAAATGATTGGTGCGCAATAGGTCATTTCTATAGCAAGGAGACATCACGTGCTATTATCTAATCCTTTAAAACACGCATATATGTATGTCGCAAGCAAGCACTGTGACTACTCGGGTGGATCTATACGCCTGTTCAGGTAAATAATCATTATTGCTCTATTTTTAACGTATAGTTTATTGATTATCATATATATATATATTTATTTTGATATTGATATTATCCTTTGTCTTGTTCGCAAATCCAATGATACATAATAGGTAAAGAAGCAAAATTTTGATCTGTGCTTTGTCTTGTTTATCTACAGGTGAATCAATATGGCTGAAGGAGGAGAACACTGGCAGTGTTACAAACGTGGATCAATGTCATCTTCAGTATGTGATATGTTTAAATGTTATAATTGCGCTTCAACAAATTTGCAAAAATCTGAAATGAAACACGCATGCAAAAGTATTATCTTTAAATGTGAAGAACACAAACATTTATTAAATTCCCTCTGTTTACACTATTGCAAATCATGTGAAAAAGCCGTGTGCGTCTATTGCATTGTCCATACACACAAAGATCGTGTACATGAGTTGAAAACAATGGAAGAGATGTGGGGTGAACAGAAATCATATATTGAAGTTCTAAATAGCGAAACTCTGAATGACAGCAGTGAAAGATTATTGGAAAAGGCGAAACAAAACTTGTTAGAAAAAGTGCATAAAACCATTGCAGATACAGAAGAGGAAACACGTAAACACAAACAGAAGGTCAAGGAGATATTAGGAATTCGAGATAATGAAAAAGACAATGTAGAAAATGATCCAGATAAAAGGAAGACGGTGGGTTCGGAGGACATCATTGCTTTTTTGAAGACAGAGAAAAAAGAGAAAATTCTTAGCGTTGAGGATCATTTAAAAAATGTTTTTTCTAGGGCAATATCCGATTTGAAAAAAGAAATCGATAAAGTCTCTGAGGAAACCTTCTCTTAATTTCATGGAAACTGAACTCTGGAAAAATTGAATTCAATTGATATCGATGTAGATAGGCCGTAGACATTGCTTGAGGTGGTCAGAAGAGACCAATTTGTTGTGCGAAGATGTAAGATCAAGTGGAAATCCAGAGTATATTCGTTTGAGCCACGAGGAAGTGAATTTGAAAGTTATGGTTACTTATATACTGTGTAACGTGTATTCTAAATATTGTCGATTTGAGCCCTACATGATAGGAAATCACATTTTGCGTCATACAATTCTGCAGTTGTTTTACACCCATATACATATTAGATGAAAGGTAAAGATATCACAAAGTATCTTGCATATACTCAACTGGTTTCTCTCTTTATCTGGGGTATAATAAATTGCTTTCATACACACGTACATAATAGAGTAAAGTCGGCTAATCAAACATATATATATATATATAAATTACCTCAAAATTTATCATTATTGAGTTTTCCCTTCTTCGCCCTTATTGTTTCTTTCTTTATTTGAGTGTACATGTTCAACATATGTTTATGTACAGTGAAAAAGGTTACACAGAAGTTATATTCATATAACGTTAAGGTACTACATATCTTCTACTAAGGTTAAGTTGTTCTGTACTTTATATTACGTAAGATAATCATGTTATTTTCAATAGGATTATGTCAAGATGCAATATATTTTATCATTTAAACTGAAAATCATATTAAGGAAATTTCTAAATTCTCGATGACACCACAAATAATGCGTCATCATGCGTGTCAAAGAACGTTGACTGTTCAAAAAGCACTTGAGTTTTATCAGTTGACAATGACGATAAACATAGTTATATATCATTGAAGCCTCAGCAAGGCACTGATTGTTAAAATTATAGCTAGCAATGAAAGTACATTCTAAAGATACCTATTTCTTACTAAAATTTCTAAATTAATTTCCTTATTTTAAGTATCAAATATATCTTTCAAATGCTTCAGTTTTGTAAAAGGTGAGATGCAATTTCAATAACAGGAAATTTTGAAATAAAAAATACAAATACTATTTGTTGACGTTATACACTGTGAATGAGGAAATATGAAACTTTGATGTTTGCTAAATTGATACTTTCCTAGGTACAAGTCACTGGCGATTGTATATGACGGAATCTTGTTCCGTCTTACCACTTCATATTTTACAGTATTTGACAGTGGTCAGTGTGATTCCTATCGTAGGAACAGCTTATCCTGTTGTGAATTATAATGGAGCAACATAAAGGGAAGGTTTTCTTCAAAACGAAAGTTAAACATTTGAACAATTCAACTGGAGCTAGAAACGTGCGATGGGTAACGCAGCATAGGTCAATTGATTTAGATCACACAACAAATCCTTCCAAATCCTCAAATTTACACCGATACATAGATATGAATGCTACGACAGTTTCCTCGTTTGTCAACAAACTGATTTTAAACAGGAAATAAGAGGAGAGAGAAAAGAATCGGAGTGGCGATTTGTAGGTAGAATTGTCGAGTTGGGAAAGTTTCCATACAATTAAAAATAGGCATGATAAACTTGAACTTTTTACTATGCTATTTCCAAATCCGACTTTTATTTTACACATGGTTTTTCTAAACAAATACTTCAGTCCCTATTCATTCCGGTCTGGGGATGTCTGAACTTATTAGAGGATATCCTCATAGCATAAGAATATTCTTTCAAAATTCTTTAATGATGAAAAATAAGCCTTGAGTTTTGATACATGTAGAGGGGTTTAACTACTTTAACTAAAATATATATCTATGAAATGGTTATGACAATATTGAAAATAACTTAATCAAAACACCCGAATTTGTAGTTAATATGTTCAATAATATGTTGATGGAGCTCTCGTTGGAGCAAGCACAGCTCTATATGTATATGAAAGGATGCAGAAATTTTCCACAGGGATATGAGTTCTGTCTCAAATTTTACCTGTATCCTGACCAATTGTTAGCCGTCTGTCAATCAAATATTTAACAATAGATCTCAGGTGGAGTTACATCTGCAGAGACTGTGGTCTGGAGCTACCCCAGAGAGGTGTTTTGATAACAATAACAGACAATACCTACCGGTATCCTTTAGATCTTGAGGAAATCCTATATTCTAGAGTTTTGATAGCATTGACCTGTCCACAACTGCTATTTTCTCGTCATTCGATTTATTTTAAAAAGTTCCCTGAACAATGCAATTTTGATGTACTTGCATTTTTTCTCCTCTATATACATGTATTATAAATTACACAATCAGAAACCAAACAATAATTTGCACATTAATTTCTAAAATTGTAACTTATTGAAATAATTTACATTATTAATATATGATAGTTCTATATTTATAAAAAAAAAATATTCATTGAGCCAATGACTGAGAGTAAGAGAAAGAAAGAGGGGGGTGGGTGTAGACTGTGTGTCAGCTACAGTTAGCGATACAGCCATTATACAAACACTAACACCACATAAACTCTGCAGACAGTCCTGCGATACGTCCTGTGTATATCAAAAGTATACTAAACACCCTGATCTCTTGGCCAGGTAAATTCCAGGTAAATAGAAATGACCATAGATGAGCGCCACCCACATCCAGTGATCCGTGAAGAAACTGTACGGTATTTTGGGGTCTTTAAAGCTCTAATTGAAAGAAAGGTAAAGATAACGAACAGTGACCAATCTCATAACTCCTACAAGCAATACAAAATAGATAGTTGGAAAACACGAACCCCTGGACACACCAGAGGTGGGATCAGGTGCTTAGGAGGAGTAAGCATTTGATATGCAATTTTGCCTACATAAATACTTTTTTCTTGAATATCATGTTTTTACAAATATTCTGCTATACAATGTCAGTTGATACTTGTGTTTACCCAAATTACTCAATGAAGATATTATATATATATATATATATATATATATATATATATATATATATATATATATATATATTGATAGTATCTCTATTTGATAAGCATAAACATCACCGTGATTATATATAGTATATAGTAAATGAAATATAATGGGCCGAAAAAAGTGCACATTGTTGCAAAAGGCCACCCTATACCAGAAATAAAACACTGAAATTGTTTTACTTGTGTATGGCTGTACATCAGTCCATTTGCGGAAATTTGGTTTAAGGTGGCCCTCTTGTTGAAAATGACTAAAATATGACAAAAATTTACCTTGAGAACTAACAGCCTGTCAAATGTTAAACCTTTAAACTTACATGCTTGGGTGGCCTAGTGGTTTAGGTGCTTGGTAATCTTACGCTTAAAGCATACATTCTGAGTTCAAGTCTAATAGTTTCCCAATCTATTTTTTTCTTTTCATTTTTTGGAACGTTTTCTTGAGTGGGGTTATAAATGTGATACATATGTTATAACAAATATTAGTCATTTTCATCATAACTTCCAATACTTGCAAGTTACGAATTAAAGAAAGGGAATTTATTCTGAGATCACTGTATAGGTTTTTACACTGACCTGTTCCTGTGTGTACAGGATTTTCAAATCGTAATGAGGTAGACGAAAAGCTAAACAAATACTACAAGAAAATGGGCACAAATGCACAACATGTAATAAGTAAAAATAGGTCAAGGGAGGAAAGTAACTGTTATACAGTTTGACGTCTCAAAAGTAAATATAAAAAAGTCTGCAGCAATTGTTATATGATATTTAGGCAAAGATGAACACTCGAATTATCAACCAAAAGCAAAGGAAATCTGATGAAATATATCGAAGGTGCTGCAGACATGTCAGAAAAAGACAGTGAGCTAAGTAATGCCATACATGTATGTAAAAGAGTCGTTGTGTGATATGAATGCGGCTATGAAAATATTATACTGTTCATCATTCTACATAGGACCATGGTTTATTGATTAAAGAACGGCTCATATAAATGTCAGTAATGCTAAACTACAGCAGTGATTTATCTTGGTTAACGAAACATTAAACAAGTTGGCCTTAGATTTAAACTATTATTGGAAACCGGTGTTTTCCTTTTCGATTTCTGAGTGGGCCGTTTCGTCAGCAAAAGCGCTATATTTCTTTTGGACTAACAATTAGTGCAACTGGAAGTGCATGCAATAGGCAAATGTATTTATTTCGTATTTACTCAAGAGGTGGTGGGTTCAGACCCTCTATCCCCATTTGTGGGTGTCTGACAGAGCCAATGAAATTAAGATATTTGATTTAGAAAAAAGAAAATTCTGTATTGTACTTACAATCGGTCCCAAAATGAATAATAAGAATATTCATCAATCACAATTAGATATTTCATAGGAAGGTGGGATTATCATGAACATTTATCTAATCATATCCATGTCGCAATGACATATATTAATCAAGCTTAAGGATTCAGTTTTTGCATATTATTAAATACATTTCTACATGTTTGACTCCTCTTTGTTTTTGCAGTCTTAATGATACATTGATAATCATTTTTAGAAGCTTAGATTAGTCAAGTTGATAATGAATTTCATAATGTGTAAATATTTGACTATGCAGTTTTTGCATTCAATATACACCTACAGTTTCGATTTTTTCCCACACGTTATGTTTTGATATTCAGAACTCTCCTTTCTGTTCAGCCATTAGTGCTGGCTTGCCCGTTCACTGAGCTCGCTGTTATTCATCCAACTTGTTTGCAGTGATGTTGTATTCCCGAAAAGATAACATTAGTGCTAATCATTGCTATATTTCCAATACAAATAACCTTCACCGGCAACGGTGACGTCTCCATATTAGTAAAAAATATAATTCTCGTGAGGGACATTAAACAATAATCACTCAATCCAATAAAAAAGCTAAAGGGTAATTTCTAATTACCAACTGGTACCAGCCCTGAACATTTGAGTGCTGATAGTGGGGAATATTTTTGGCACAGCTAGAAAGCTAATAATCGAAGGACATCTTTCTAATAAAGAAACCATCTGTGAAGATAACTTGTTAGTATACATAATCATTCCTTTTGTTTCCTATGTAGGGATGTTGCTGATGTCTTAAAGTTTTTCATTATATGGCAATCCTCTCCATTTATAGGACGGTGTAGGAAAAATAAGTTTGCACTACCATATAGCCTGTTAGTGAGATGTTGCTACTCAGAATGTGGTCTGGTGAATGATGTACATGAACCGACTGAACGTGGGCAAAAGACAAGCACATGTGCGAGCGCTTAGGATGTCAACATGAAATTGGCTGCTGGTATAAACTTGCTTTTTATACAGAATACTTTCCTTTAAGACTAATAGAAGAACCAATATATGCTAAATCTTATAGGTATGATAAATGGAGGAATTGGTAAGACTCATGTTAATGGTCTATTAGCTGCTTTCAACTCCTCTAAGATATATGTAACACAAAAGAGTCTGCAGTCCATCGAGCGTGAAATTGCATCTCATCTCAATGATTCGGTTGAACAGAGCTGTAGTAAACATCTTGATAAGCCAATACAATGTTTTCCATTGTATATTGTAATACAATGTTGCCCATAATACACTGCCCGCACCATCTTGTAGGACAAACCGTAACTCTTGCTAGGAAGTTTTAAAAGTCAACAGTGCATGAAATCTTACTAAATCATTAAACAACTGTGTCGTATTGGGTTGCACCAGGTGTTCCAAGCCTAGAGATGCCGATGAAGATTGTGGCTGAACTAACTTTAATCCAGATCATAACAAGCGGCATAGCAAATTTTCTTCGGGCCATTTCATTACCGGATATATTTTAATGAATGATATATTTGCTATGTGATAGAACATAACAACGCATGCTTTACATATTTTCCTATAAGGTAATGTAATCCACAACATCTATATGTTAATGAAGGTGTTGCAATTTTTGAGATGTGATAAATGTGCGGAAGAATGGGATTTTTTCACTATCATATTTCAAAGAATGCCACGAATACAAAAAATAAAGGATTCAAGACTGACAATTATTTGACTGCCCTTGACATACTAATTCTAGCGGGATTACTCTGTTTACTTTATCAAGATATGACCTAAGTTTTCCATATCTGATAATGTTTTCTTAATAGGAAATAACTCTGAACTAAGTTTCTAAAGATTAATGAAATGGAAAAGGATTCCAAATCCTACGTTTTCAATTCTCATGGTTTTCTTAATTTTTCAACAATTTGCTGTTGATATGCAGCTCTCAGGGAACATATCGAGACAGACCAGAGAGCTACAGGTATATCCCGTATCATAATCTTAGATTCGGGGCGCACAAAAAAATACGCATAGTTGAGGCCTTATATGTTGTATTCTTGCATCGCTGTCTAAAAAAGTTTATATAGATAACCCTAACATATTTTCCTCCTATGCTTGTGTCTAAACATACATTCAGATATTCATTAAAATCCGTGCGACCTGTGAAGTACTGGGTGCGAGGACCTCTCATATATAAGTAGCAATATTTCATTATCACCTGCATGTGGTGTTTACATCTCTCAACTGATTCGATATGGAAGATATTGTTCTGCAAATGGTCAGTTTTGAAATCGAGGCAAGCTACTGACAAACAAGTTGGTGGTACAGGGGTTTCAACAGAATAAATATATTTATTGATACTGTAATGTTTTAATGTTTGAAATTAATCAATACCATATTCTCATTTTTGACGATTAAAGATATACTGGGTAACCGTTCGTCTCCCCGTTATCTCTCATACTTGCAATGAATGAGAAAAATAAAAACTTGAAAGTTATGAATTCAACCCTTGTAGCAAGGAGAAACCTGGAAAAAATCATTAGTCTGCTTAATTAGTTGATGAAAACTCCAATATCTCCCATAATTTAGGTTTTGAAAATCTAGTAAAACTCTTTTGCGTGGGGTTTTCCTTGTTAAAAACTTAGAGAAGCCAACTTTCAACTTCTCCAGCTGCTACTTCCCCTTCAAAAACGATGTCGCATGCCTGAATTTATTGGACTAACTTGCTCCTTTCTAATTACCATTCTTATTTTTATCTATCAATTCATTTTCATTTTTAGGAATTGGATCGATAAATTGACAAACATTTTGGGGGATTATATGTCTCCAAAAATGTTGACCATCATGTTCATATGTCTGGTGGAAGTGATAATGACCAAAATGTCGTTTATGGTGAAACAATCACTAGAAGGATGTCCGAATTTAGTCAGATACATAGTGAACACGAGTAGGAAATTGAAGATGTAGACGAAGTTCATATGTTGCAGCAGAAAGTGAAGATTGGTTTCCAATGGGTGTAGCTGTACTAAAAATTGTCATTTCAAGAAACTGCTACTAAGGAACACAACTTCAACTTAAGAGAAATGTAGAAGGATAAAAAAAAAAGAGATGTTTATTATGGGTATACTCCAACAAGGATGTTTGGCAAGCAAATCACCCAGAAAGAAAACGCATGCGGTATTCGTACATTTCTATCAACAAGTGGTGTTGAGGTACGGGCCTTTTCCACACTTGCCATATCTGCAGAACTGTAGCTCACTGAACAAAATATTGGGACGGAACAGAGATATTATTTTCCAGAGAGCTACAGTTCTGCAGCTACATTTGCCAATGATCAGATGAGATTATTGGAATTAACTTTTGCAAATAAAATATCTGTACAGTAAATAAAACTAATTTAACGAAATATTGCGAAATATGTTGAAGGTTTCTGCTGTCATTGACCATGCAATGCACCACTGGACAAGTATTTACAATGGAATACTTTGACATTGCTGTCATCACATATGTTTTATATCCATTGCTGTTTCCTTCTTTTATTTCTTTAAATTGATTCCTTCAATTATAGATCCTCCTATGATGGCCATATCTGGGTGTTCGAATCTCTCTACATGAAAACTGCTCGTATCTTTCAGCAGAGATTTCACATATTCATATAATATGTCAGATTTAGATGCACCTCCAAACACAAATACAGTTCCATTTGATGGCAATTCTATCACAGCTTTGTTAATGCCTTCTTCTATGTTTTGTTTTAATGGTTTCAAAAGGATGTCGTCTATGTCTTGAAAGTCTAGGTTTGGCGCCTCTTTATCAACGTTGATATGTCTGAATACTTTCTTTAGTTTTTCAAAATGTGACGATCTTTGTAATATTGTAGTATCCCTTTCATGGCTAAAGATAGTACGGATAATATCCAGGTTTAAATTGAAAGAATCCTTTCGATAATTCGCTCTAAAATCTTCGTATACTTCTGGTGTAAACACCTTTTCCATATATCTTTGAAATTCCTTCAAAACAGAGAGTCCTCCGATACCTGGTGTATCATTAGAAGCTATCCACTCTCCCCCAGAAGTTACACCATATACTTTTGTGATTCCGCCTAGATAAAAACGATTTAAACATTTTTTTTTAAATTATGAAAATTGCAAAGAAATATCTGGCAATGTTATACAGGCGTTTAAATGATTTTGTTCATTTTTTCCTACTCTGTTTGACATTTAGATCTCTTCCCTAACATCATTGAACCTCTTCTGTAATCATAACTAAACATATTCCAGTAAGCTGCATTGCGCTATCAATTTAAAGTTGCGATTAGCACAAGGACAGTGTCACTTTTAATTCACATACATTGCTACATGGACCTTAAAATGATCCAGCTGTTTATAGAAAGAAGATAAAAAGTCATCCTGGCCAAACATTGAACCTATTACATGATATCACTGTAGTAAATCTTGTCTATTGAATTCAAAGAGTGATTCCAGAACCAAGAAACAAAGCAAAAAAAAGCCAAATTTATGGGCTGGAAAGGTTGCGGGACGTGCAAGAACTAAATATTTTAAGAAATGGTGTTCCAAAGACTCTCTTTGTTTAAAAGCGCGCAAAAATTATAATGGGAGGGTGGATAATTTTAGAGAAAGTTCGTGTGAAAAGAAAAGATATTTATATTAAGCAGCTAATTATTGCTTGCTCAATAATGCAAGCAGTCTTATACAACATTTTAACTTAATTCACAATACCAAAGTCAACAGCAGATCGACTATACACAGTTCATGCTTGTCCGATCGATCGATACAAAAATACGTTTGTCCGATCAATCGATATACTTTGCTTCGATTAAATATTAAGATCAAAATATCTTTAGTATATCATCAATGCTTCATTATTGATTTTAATCAATATTCTAGCTGACCAAAAACACAATTAAATATGCAAATAATACTTGTGCAACCAATGCATGTCCATTACATTAGCGGATCTAAAGGGGATACAGAGGTTGAATTACACACACCTTTCGATTTTAGCTATATTGTAAAAGAGAGAGAGAGAGAGAGAGAAAGAGAGAGATATCAGAGTATGGTATCTATATTTTTCCAAGAATATCATTACTGTATAGATTTTCGGATAAAAATCTAAATTCAAATAGTTCTGAAAGCTAACCTATAAAACACCATGCAGACAATAAAAAAGTACAAAATATATAGCATGATATCGAAAACGTAAACCTTTGGTTCACCCCCCCCCCCCCCCCCGCTGAATATTTTCTAGATCCGCGCCTACATTATACCAATTTATTATCGTTTCACAATGGACAATGTACATGCATGTGGAATTTGTATCTAACGTAATCTTTCTTTTGAAATCTGGGTTGGTTTTAGATTTTTCTTGTGTGATTAAATATTTTGAAAATAAATCTTTATGTAAACCAACTTAAATACTATTGGGGGAGGGGGCAAGCCTCATAAATGTTTGACATCGTTCTTTTTCCGCTATTATTACAGGCAAAGTTGGCCATTTTCAGGCTGATCATTAGATTTATTTTCCCATGGCAAATAATGATATGGTTTACTGATAGGTCTATTAGGAGTCAATTCAACTCGTAACCTGACCGATTCGTACCCAGGTCAACTCGTACCCAATAGGTCAACTCGTACCCAAAAGGCAAAAGTCAACTCGTACCCAAGAATCTGGTTACGAGTTGACTCCTCCTCTTCAATTGATGACAACTCGTACCTAAGCATCATGTCACTTATATGTGCATAGATATATTGCATTATGAGCAGATTCTTGGGTACGAGTTGACTTTTGCCTTTTGGGTACGAGTTGACCTATTTGGTACAAGTTGACCTGGGTACGAGTCGGCCAGGGTACGAGTTGACTAGAAATCGTCTATTAGTAAAATAAAGCACTTTCACAGACTCGCACAATACACTAAATGCACCTTTCTGAACTTTTCTTTTATCGAAATACGAGGTCACCTCTTCCAGTTATAAGGTTAGTTTCTTAACAAATCTTCATGATACTCGATAATATAATAATACATTTTCCTTCTGTGTGCAGGCCATGATATCCCCCTGCAGGATGATGTCGCTTGTCAAACAGTCTATTTGTCTTCTATTTATAGAATGTATCGCTATGGGAACGGTTCTTATTGATTTTCTTATGCATGTGTAAATTACTAAGACACTAAGCTTAATGTCCAGATCCTTGTTGAGAAGTACAACTTGGTTATGAACAATGCTCCTAATATCAGTGTGTGGACTCTGCACTCGTAATTATATATAAACATAGACCTGGGATAATATGCAATTCGACAGAAATATTATGCAAATACATTAAGTGAATAGTACGCTTAACAACAGTTTACTTACTAATCTTTACTTGGGTTTTGATATATCTAATTTTGGTGTATGTGGGTTTCTTTTTTTGTTTATCACTTATGTGACGTTACCAGCTGTAGGTGAAATGTCCCAAATTGAGATACATACAAGCCCCCCCCAGGATCATATCCTTGAGGATTCTTTGACGTGACACAGTACCTCGATTATTCTGGTATCATCAGAGAAAGTCCAGTGACTATGACTTCTAGTTTTTAGTGAAAAAACCAGTTACTGCCTATGTTTACCGTCATCAGTTTGATGCGGCCAATGGACGTGTGATCTAAAATGTCTCTCAAAATAGAATGTTTTGTATCGGGTTCCGTAAATGTTTGATTAGAATTTCGGTTGTAGAGTAATTATTAACAATTATCTACAATTTTGAAATCAAAATGCAAGGTGAAGATAACGAACAGTGATCAATCTCATAACTCCTACAAGCAATACAAAATAGATAGTTGGGCAAACACGGACCCCTGGACACACCAGAGGTGGGATCAGGTGCCTAGGAGGAGTAAGCATCCCCTGTTGGCCGGTCACACCCGCCGTGAGCCCCATATCCTGATCAGGTAAACGGATAAGCTACATTAATTTGTTTTTCTTTCACGGTGAAATACCTTTACGAACTTCAGAAACTCTTTGTTCTAAATTTTGTTCAACAAACCTGCAAAAAGGGGGGGGGGGGGGGGTAAAGGAGCTAATGCACCATTTTCAACTCACCTCCTAAATCAACAAATAGAAAAGTCCCGTCCTTATTCTCTTGTCCTCCTTTCTCGGAAAACCACCACCTTAATACTGCTTTATGTTCATTGACAACCTGTAAATTAGTTGTTATTCCGGCCTGAAAATAGAAACTTATCTTTACAGTAGCATGCAAGGACACATCTTTGATCAATTGAAATTGACATTTTACCAGCCACCACGAGGCGGTCAGTTATATCATATCTAAGTTTTAAGAGGATATGCGTTTTAAAAATAGAAACGTATGTTATTTTTAAACGTATTAATGATTCATAACAAAAATGTCTTTTGTTTGTTTTTGACAATGGAAACAAGGTTTAAAGCATTGTTTCATCCAATCAAATAGAGTCGTTTTGATATTTGTCCGGGATTACATTATACCTAAAGTATTCGGCATCATCTAAAACAAGGATAGATTCAAATGATTCCTTATATAATTTCTGTATTTTCACGGATATTATCTTGAAATTTTCATAAAATTATGCATGTTCACCTTTTCTTAGGTAAACGTTTAAAAAAAACTTGTTTAATTTTCTTGAGACATAAACTATCGCAAGATAGCACTTTCAGCAGACATACAGAAGTTGCGCAAAGGGATATGTTGGATGTTCACCAGAACAGCAGAGGTCATATTGATTTGCAAACATCCTCATATACTATAGATTAAAATTGTTCATATAATAGATCCGGGGTATAGTAGGTTCACAACTGAGGAACAAAGTTTTATATTTAGATATGTAAGGAGCAATACTTTAAACTTTTTCTTTAGAGCAAAAGTGTCATGATTTAATAGTCACATTAATATACAAGCATCCAGAGATAGTAGAGATTCAAGTTTGTTCCATTCATGACCCCGGAGGATACGATGGAGACTCGATAGGGGAACAAAGTCTTATATGATAATACATGTATATGGGGAAATCGTCTTCTCAAGGCCAACACTTCCGTGATTAGTCATATTGATATGCCAGCATCATCAAGTAGTACTTTCGGTTTATTCAAATCATGGCCCTGAAAGGTAATACGAGGCGACAAAAGGGATCACTTTTTTACGTGGCAATGTCTGATGAAATTAACATTTTATATGGTCGGTGAAATGAAACAAATTAATTGCGGCCGATTTTTAAAGTTTGCGTCAATATGTTTCTTATTGTTACAAAATTAAATATTTTCAGCATTTATAAATGTTGATTTGAAAACGCCACTGTTGAAACTTATGCAACATCAAGCTATTTGTCGGTACTTTTTTCGACAATAACGACGATAACGACAATAACGACGATAACGATAGCAACATACGCCAGACAAATTCCATCCGAAAAACACAGGCGAGGTAATAGAAATGAGTTTCTCTAAGATATTTCACAATTTTAATATATATATACGATGTGACCGCTGGACCGATCGAAACAAGAAATGGTCATTGACGTGTCCCAAATGATAATCATTCTGTTAAGTATGGTAAATCATAATTCATTTAAAATATCTATTATTTATGAAATTCCCCTGCGCTAAACACCCAGTAACATCTAAATATTAAAGGGGGATATTTGAGGATAATTACAGGATCTGCCTATTCCTTTACCGCTTGGAATAACTTCAGCCGATGTTAATCGTGCATTGTGACGCCACATGTAGCCTCGACTTTGTTCGTCTTTCAAATCAAACAATTACAAACAACAATACATCCTGTTTGCAATATTCAAAAGACAGCTAAAACTAAACAAATTTTAACCTAAAAATCCAATGTAGTAAACAGATATGCGGAAATACATCGTATACTTTATTTAAGGAAACTCATGAACTCGTTCATCTATTTAGTCGTATTACTATTTTTCTATTTAATGATTGGCTGAAAACTATAACAACAACAATTATACCATTCATTGTTAACAAACTGAGTGTTTGAATTACAAATTGCACGTCTTCCTTCTATTTTTGCCATTCAAGATCAAAACACGAATAACCTTAGAAGCAACTAATGAACAAAACAATATGGCGGTGCCCATATGGATCACAAAATTTTCAGTGAACGTATGCTTCACTCGGTATTAATTGATATCAACTCTATGAAAATGTAAATTCTTTTTATTTAAGAAACAACTCAATAAACCTAATTTTCTGGTGGCGTATGACATACATCAAATGCTATGAAAACTGGGTCTTCGATTTTTAAGTATGAATGTTTGTTTTTCATTTTTCATGCCATACCTGTTCAGCTGCAGATTTCAAGAATTCCACAGCATCTTTTTTCCATGTAGGAGGCACACATAATATCCAATGTGTGATTGACATATTTGGAAACTTTTTTTCAGCTTTCTCGGAAATTTCCTTCTTTAGATAGGTAAAAGTCTCGATGAATACTTTTGATAGTTTCACATTTCTTCCTTTTTGGTCGGCAAATCTTTTATCTTTACAATTCTGTGCAGTAGAGAGAATAAACCAATAGAACCAATATTACTCATAAAAAGAATATAGTTTTAAAGGATATGTAAAATAAAGAAAGCCTTCGTTGAGGAAACACTGTACAATACATATTCAATACTTTATTTCAATGTATGAAAAATTACAGATAAAGCATAATAGGGGAAGTTTGATTGAAGCTCCAGTTGATAAATCGATCGTCTAACAAACAGTAAGACCTAATAGTTTCCGACAGTTTGAAAGAAGTTTGGCCACATTCTGTATTTCAGGGGCCAGTTTTATGCATAGCTGTAAAGTACGGCCAACACACGACATGTCCTCCCACTCCGGGCTTAACATACCCGCCTTTTCCATGTTTCGATCATTATTGTAAACACAAACGTCAATTCTGCTTGAAAAACAAAAATCTTTCAAACTTTATTGTATTTTACACGCAAAATTTATGGTAGTGTGATACAAGCAACGAACATGTACATAGGACATTGGCTTCTATTTCCCGTTCTTGCGTAACATGTTCTTCAGTAATCGTTAGGTAGCTTTCTGTATAGACGGTTATACCTGTATAACTGAATCCGAATATTCGAATCTTAATTTCATAATCGAATATCAACTCATCGAATAAATATTCGAATATCCGTTGACATCCCTAATATATATTGATATATATTAATATGTATAATATATATATATATATATATATATATATATATATATATATATGGACACACCAGAGGTGGGATCAGGTGCCTAGGAGGAGTACGTATCCCCTGTTGACCGGTCACACCCGCCGTGGAGTGTTTTGCAAATAATGCAACACAATTGTACATGTAGGAGAAACTGGGGTAACTTTATACTAAAGGCATGTTTTGAATTTGTCAATTTAATAGACGAGAAAATGATTACCCATTTGCTATTCATTTCTATACAGATTCCCATAGTATAGACGGTTATTCTGTAAGAGGAAATGAACAACTGTATAAAGATGACATTTATTGTCGCTTTAGAGACAATGTATGGAAGAAAAAAATTGAATACATATGTACCATTCGGAATGAACAAAAGGACCATTTATGTCTTTAATAATTAATGTCTTCTATGCCAAGAACACATTGTAATAATTGATTTTAACAATTTAAATGTAAACATTGATGTATTAAGGATTAACTAATTACTGTAATATTTCATGTTTGTATTCATTTAGGCCAGAGGTTGACTGCTTTCTGAACAAAACGTTTTTAAAATTTTGCTATATTACTTACCAAATATTTAATTGTACGCATATTCATATTTGAGGATATGTCCGCGAGGTCGGATGAGTATTGTTAATTTTATTATTAGATTCTTACATTTTTCAAATGTTTTTCACGCAATATCATTTTTGACGTTACTTTTCAATTATAATACTCACTGTGAGGTCATAGTACGTTTGTGTATGTAGTCTTGTGTTATGTTGATACGACTGATAAACACGACTGAAAAAGACTTGTAACACGGTTGAATTAATTCAAGAAAGCGTTTGAGTTCTTATTTTGTTTTTACTCCGAAAAAAGATACTTATACTAACAAGCATGAAACGATAAGCATTTGCATAGTATATGCGTTCTTTTATCATACTCTGAGGAACGTTCTTTTATTATTTGGTGCAAAGAGATGCTTTGCGGGAAGCTTTAAGGGAAGTAAAAAAAAAAACTTGCTAATCACAATTATCTTTTTTTTTTAATTCTACTTTATGGAATCACAAGAAATGTAAAAATATAGACCACGTTTAATAAACTTTCATTACATCGAATTAAACTGAACAGTGAAAATTGAACATTTTAAAACCCATCAGGCTCTGTGCAATTTACTTCTGACTAAGTACATTTTCCCAAAAATGCTTTGTAAATTTGATATGATTTCCGAATATATTATGTATGGTATCCAAGGCCTTTTCAACGTTACAGCATCCGTGTATAGATCACATGTCCCTATTGATATTTGAATCACCATTCAATTTAGTGGTTTTATGATATACTACATTGCAAATGATGATGAAAATGATTGCTAAAAAGTGTACGTGCTAACGATGATAGAAAATACATCAAAATATGAATGCCAAACTTTCTTGGAAGGGGTGAATTTTACTAGAACTAAGGATTTTACATACCCTCAAATTGGGAATTGTCTCCAGTATAGAAAAATTCCTGAAGTAATGATGGCCATCGATGATGTCATGACTTTCCGAATTAAGATACTTATCGTTTGCTTCATCACCAAACGACATAAAGTCTTTATCTGAGTTTAACAGAATAACAGATGGTTGTACAAATACTTCTGGATTCATTGATCTTCTATCACAGAAACCGTACTTTGTGTGACTTGTCCCCAAATTAATTGCTGCTATAATAAAGTCCTCGCCATTGTCATGTGTCTGTCAAAATGTATGTGAATACAAATTTAATGAAATTGACAACATCATTATATCCATTGTACATTAGAGCAGCATTTCGTATTTACAATAAGTTACTGAATAAATAAAAACATTTTGTAGTACCGTTTGAATATAAAATGCGAACAGTGAAACGGTCATTATTTTAAAAACACAATCAAAACATTTGATCATACGCAATGGGTTTCTTAGAGAGATAAAATGTAATTTCTGAAGAACAATTACACATGTAAATGCCGATGAGTAAGTGTATACATCATTTTTATATCGTACATTAGGCAATCAATATTGTTTTTGTTTTATTACTACCTCGTACTTTCAGGAAACAATACTCACATCCTCGCTGTGTGTACTTCCTGAAGGAAATGCACCTTTAAAAAAAAGCATGAGTTACAATAAACTTTTAAAAAGCAATTTACTTTTATCTTGGTTATTCGTATGATAGAAGACTATTTGATGCATATGTCCAGGGGTCCGTGTTTGCCCAACTATCTATTTTGTATTGCTTGTAGGAGTTATGAGATTGATCACTGTTCGTTATCTTCACCTTGCATATGGCTCTGCGAAGGTATAGTCTTCTTCTCAAAGACAATCTTACAAAGCATGTCAGTAATTTGTTCTCTTTAAAGTCTGTATTACACTAAAATGACTATAAAAATACAACCTGAAACATCGATTTTCGGTTGATATTCCCACCTTAAATGTGCCTATGTTATCAAGTATATGCTTTAAAATCTACTTGTTCAATGGTAAATAATTAAACAAGGCGTGAATATAATAACTTGAATAAAACCAGTAACATTGTTTCATAAGATTCGGAGCTTACGGCGAGTGTGACCGGTCAACACTGCAAATGGACCTGTCATAGAAGCCACCGAAATTTTCTTATATCATCCCAATGACTTTATCATTGAAAGGAGATTGTTGTATTTAATTTTATAGATATGATCCCACCTCTGGTATATCCAGGGGTCCGTGTTTGCCCAACTCTCTATTTTGCGTCGCTTTTAGGAGTTATGAGATTGATCACTGTTCGTTATCTTCACCTTTCATATCCTTAATTCAGGCAAGAAATGCTTTGTAATTTTCTAATGTAGTATGTCGTAGGATTGTACACAATCAAAATTAAAGATAAATCACAAAAGTTGAAGGGAATAATAATTGTGTTTGGGAAAGTGAAATATATATATCAACAAATGGTATCAATTATGATTGTTGCTAAAATGTTATGTCAATAGAATTTCAGCCCCTCTTACGTCAATTTTGAAATTATCTCTTAAGCTGTATGTCAATAGTGAGTTAGGTTGGTTTCGGGAAGAATTTATTTTAAAAATCGATCAATGTGTGTGTTGTTGTGATCTGAAGTTACATATGTAAGTAAGTAATTTTTATTTAAAGTCGGAACTATATACAGGTAACAATAAACATGAGCTAAGAGCTCTTTAACCGACTATATAGCGTAAAAAACACAAAGCATTAATGATATATAATTGCATGCATAGACATAAAAACAGAAATTTGAAATAAAACAGGACGCATAAATGTATACAGACATCACAAGTCATGCATATATATACAAAGGGACTAGCTATATTAAGATGCACAGCACTGAAAAAAGTTTGCAACACAAACATAAAGATATGGATATATACATAGACTAAATAAATATGCATACCTAAGAGACAGAGCAGAGTAAAAATAATACAGTTAAATTTGTACATGTCAGCTTAGAAGCATAGTTAGAAGTTAGATCAAAACTTTAAGATTTAGGCAGGAGAGGCTGGAATCTGCATAAGCTGCATTTATAATTTAATTCCCCACACCAATTTTGAATATAATTTGAGAATAGATTATATGATGTAATATTTCTTGCTTCGTTTGGCAAAGAGTTCCAAAGCTTTGTTGCCTCATATCTAAAAGATTTAATCCCGTACCTGGTTGTTCTAGGTCTTGGTACTTCCGTTGTGTTTGTATATCTAAAATTGTATGAATGGTTTTTTAATAACAACTAGATCTTGTAAAAAAAAAATGGGGACATTTTGTTGATAATTTTAAAAGTTTCTAAAGCTATTGTTCGCATTCTTCTGGTTTTCAGTGAAGGCAATTTAGATTGTTTTAATGGGTTTTCGTAAGTACTTTTATAGTCACCATAGATAAACCTCAGAGCTCTTTCCTGAATCTTTTTAATTTTGCGGGTGTTTTGTTCAGTGCAGAAGTGCCATGTCAATGGGTAATAACTAAAATTTGACATAATAAATGAATGATATATGGTTAATTTACCTAATTTGCTAAGATGTTTGCCTATTCGTTTAAGAACATTTAATTGCCTTGCTGCCTTTTTAAAAATAATGGTAATATGTGTGTTGAAAGAAAGTTTAAAATCAATTGTAATGCCCAACAATTTTATTTCTTCATCACATGAAATTTTTATCCCATCTAAATCAAAAACTATGTTTTCATTGTGTGTTTTGTTTCCAACAGAGATAGCTTGGAATTTTTATGGATTTGCCTGCATTTGTTTGATTTAAACCATTTAATCAGAGATCTACTGTCATTTTGAAGTGCTACTATTACAAGATTTAAAGATTTGTCTGATTTTGATAAATTATTGTCATCTGCATAGTTGTAGAGATTACATTTATTTACAAAGTGAAAGAGGTCATTGATAAAGATGTTAAAGAGTAAGGGGCCGAGGATAGACCCTTGTGGCACACCTTTGATTATATTTAACATGATGCTTGTGTGCTCCCCTACTTTAACACACTGTTTTCTACATGAGAGATAGCTACTTAACATCTCTTGTGCTGCTTTTGAGAGACCATATGCTTTTAGTTTAAGAAGAAGTAGTTCATGAGGAAGGCAGTCAAAGGCTTTAGAAAGGTCCATTAAAATTGCTGCTGTGTACTCGTTTTTATCCAATGCCTGTTTCCAATCTTCAATTACTCTTAATAAAGTTGACTGACATCCAAAACTTGACCGAGAAGCTGCCAAAAAAGGATTGAAAACATTTTTTAAAAACATTGTTAACTGGTTTTCAATTGCTCTTTCAAAAACTTTTGAGATTGCAGGAAGAACACTATACAGGTCTATAGTTGCCTTTCTCTTATGAACTATTCTTCTTGTGTAATGGTGTCACTTGTGGTATCTTAAGCTGGTTAGGGAAAGTTGATGTTGATAGGGATATGTTAATTAGTTGACTTAGATGTTTGCTGATAACTGGTAAAGCGATGTGTAAGAGTTTTGGAGAAATTCCATCAATATCAGTGGCTTTTTTAATATTTATTTTCTTTATATTTTTTGTTACAAAGTCTTCAATGACAGCTTTAAAGGAAAATGGATGCTGTAGTGGTAATTCTGTTTTATTTGCTTTTATTGCCTGTATACTTCGGTGATTTTCATCTACTTGTTCTGCATCCTCAATATTTTTAGCAACATTTATGAAAAAGTCATTAAAAATTTCACATACTTCTTTCTGGCTGTTTACAAGCGTGTTATTTTCCGAGAGAATTAAGTCTTTCTGTGTGGTGCATCCTTTGTTTGTTAAAAATGGTTTTACAGTTGGCCAAAAGTCTTTTGATTTTGGACCTCCAGCACATCTTTCAATGAAGTATTGATTTATAGACTTGTTTTTTAGGGTGGTTACATAGTTTCTTTGTACGTCCATTACACAATTCTCCATTCATTTCGGATTCACTATATATATATCAAATTTGAATTGTACAGGCTTGTATGAAGTTGACGATCGAAAATAGTGCTTATGTTTCCAGTATGATATTGGACCACAGCTTCTGAGATACCCCATGGCAGTTGGACAATTTTTGCATTCTATATTTACGACAAGCAATCAGAATGCATTGTATACAGATTTCAATTTCGAAATACGATTTCATTAATGAAAATTGAACATTATGAAAACTGATCAATTTCATAAATACCATAAAGAATGCAAAATTGAGAATAGAACACACACGGACCCCTGGATATACCAGAGGTGGGATCAGGTGCATGAAAGAGTAAGCATCCCATGTTACTTGGTCACACACCGTGGGAAATATATTTTCATCAGATAAAGGGGGTAATCTGTAGTCAAAATCAGTGTATATCGTATTATGTTTTCAATTTAGTTTGTATAAAGAAAAAGGGATTTGGATATTAAAATGATGCATGTAACAAAGCATATTCGCTCTTTAGTAATTTTGTATATTCTTTAATTGTTTGATTGTATGTAAAACTTATACGGTACCAATTTTGATGCACCAGATGTGCATTTCGACAAATAATGTCTCTTCAGTGATGCTCAACCGAAATCTTTGAAATCCGAAATAACTATGAAGTTTTAGAGCTGTATGTGATTTGAATTGTAAAATAATCACCTTTAGTATTAACTTCTTTCTCTTTTTTCTCATCTATCAATCTTGCCCCTGCCTCATCATCTGGATCTGGATATTCTGTTGGGATGATACTAGTAACTTTAATGCTATATTGGCTATAACATTTCTCTAATGTTGCTAGGCTTACGCAACATCGTTGATTGAGAATATTAATTATGTTTGTAAAATGATGTAAAATAAACATTACATAAAACAAAATTAACATTACAACTGGAGTAATGCCTTCAATGAAATTTACTCAATATCATCACATTAAAATGACTATTTAGATAAACAATTAAAATATGATGCATAAGACATTTGTACCTGGGTTTGGTGCACTGGGCGGCTCGGTATCGTTCAGTTCAAATAAATGATCTAAATAAATATTGAATGAAATCACAATTTAAAATGACATAAACAACAGCAACAAAATTATTTCATTTTATCAATTACCTGTGAGGTTATCTTCATAGGATTCGTGTGTTTGTAATTCTGTCTTTCTGCATGGATATCCTACAATTAGAAATTGTAACACTTCATTTTCAAAGACCATGATAATCTTATTTCTTTCTCTAACCATTGAAATATTTTCTTTTGTTAAAAACATATCACTCCAATTCAAAAATTAAATTCTATGTCCTACTTTTTCATATTTAACACATAAAGACGAAGGAATACTGGAAACTGACAGTTTTTCTGAACAATTGTATCGATTAAAATCTTATTGAAGTTTGCTATCGTAAAGTACACATAACAATATCTTTTCTGGATGTTACATAAAAGAACAAATTTGAACAAATTTATTTTCATAGAATATCTCTATATGAAACCTTAAGACATAAGTTTTTTTTTCAATATGTAAGTGTTCACTCGAGTTAAATTTATGAAAGGTGAAGATACCGAACAGTGATCAATCTCATAACTCCTATAAGCAATACAAAACAGATAGTTATGCAAACACGGACCCCTGGACACACCAGAGGTGGGATCAGGTGTCTAGGAGGAGTAAGCATCCCCTTTCGACCGGTCACACCCGCCGTAAGCCCTACACCCTAATCAGGTAAACGGAGTCATCCGCAATCAAAATCAGTGTGCTGAGAATGGCCTAACAATCGGTATGAAACATGTCAGACAGCATTTGACCCAATGATAGGTTGTATTGACGAACTAGATCGTTATAACGACCATAGAATTTGCGAATTGCTGACTTCAATGGAGACTGTTGAAACCCCTGTTCCATCAACTTGTTTGTCAGTAGCTTACCTCGATTTAAAAACTGACTATACGTAGAACAAGATCTTGTGTATCGAATCAGTTGAGAGATAAAAATATCATATGCAGGTGATAATGGAATATTGCTACATGAATATGGGAAGTTGACGATGGAGAGGCTGAAATCATCCCGTTTGTCATACAGTTGAGTTGTCAGTTTGCAGTTCATATCTACTTTCAATAAAATATGTACATATGAAGCAGAAGTGGACGACTCTGTGGTGTCTTTTATTTCGAGCTCAAAGGGATACATCAAATCGACATATTAATGAAAGTTATCATTGTTAATAGACAAAACGTCGTTGATATTTCTAAATGTCGAATTGAAGGCCACAGCGAGATATTTCTTCTTCTCGCGTATAAGTTTTTGAATACATTCTGCTTCATATGAATATAGAAACAGGTCAGCTAACAAAGGAGCACAATTCGTGCCCATGGGTATTCCAACAGACTGTTGGAATACCTGATGACCAAAGACCACGAAGATATTATCAATGAGGAACTCGAGCATATTTTTTATTTCAACTTCAGAGTACTTATGCGTGGAATCAGAGTGGTGTTTAACAAAGTAAGTTTTCGGATGACCGAACACTAGATATGAATATTTCCTTTTTCCATTTTTGTTGAAGAAGCAACTGTCTATGATGTCAAAAAGTCTAGTCTTTGATTTGTCGTGAGGAATGGTCGTGTATCTTTCTTCTTGAACGCTGGTGATGTTTGAAAGCAAGAAAACGAACAGTGGTAAGGGGAAAATGAAAGGTGATAATAACGAACAGTGATCAATCTCATAATTCCTATAAGCAATACTAAATAGAGAGTTGGGGAAATACGGACCCCTGAATATACCAGAGGTGGGATCATGTGCCTAGGAGGAGTAAGCATCTACTGCCGACCGGTCACACCTGCCGTGAGCTTTCAACAAGTGCTTTTTGAATGTTCATTGTGAATGTGTATATATCAAACATTCACTTTTGGACAGGGTTACTAGTAAATGGAAACTCTACATTTAGATATATCGACGAACGTTTTAACAATAATAACTGTCATTCATATTGCGATTCGATATATCCCAGCCAACCAGAAACGGAATACACAACAGAGTCCCCACATCTGCTTTGTACTTAGATATTGTATTAAAGATATTTAATTCGCGACAGAACTTCGTCTCTATTATGAATTCTGTCGAAATGTATGCCAGACAATGGACTACATATGAAAATGAAAACCAAGAACTTGGTGCATTGTTAGAATGGTTTAATGTGTAAGACGAATATTAAAAGCCCGTCTAAGACACATATATCCTTCTGTGTTTAGTAAACCAGAAGAGATAAAATAATTAGATATATTGGATCACTGTTCGTTATCTTCACCTTTCACAGATGCTAAAAGCAAACTAAAAAAAAACTCAACTTTATGACAAAAGGAATCATTTCAGCTTTCATTATTGATGTAGCAATATTCCATTATCAGCTGCTTATGGTGTTACATACCTCTCAATCGATTCCATATGCAAGACCTTGTTCTGCGTATGATCAGTTTGTAAATCGAAGCGGCCTACTGATAAGCAAGTTGAAGTTACATGTGTGTCAAGAGTCTCGTTTAAAGTCAGCATTTCACAATTTCTATGGTCGTTATAACGATTTAGTTTGTCAATACAACCTGTCATTGGGTTAAATGTTTGTTTACCTGACCAAGATATAGGGCTTAGGGCGGATGTGACAGGTCAACAGGGGATGTTATTCCTCCTAGGCACCTGATCTCACTTCTGGTATACCCAGGGGTATGGGACGCCTTTTCTGCCTTATAGTGTAAATCAGCCTTACGTTATGTCGATACCTCTTTATGTTATGTGGTTACATCATTACGTTATGTGGTAACATCATTACGTTATGTGGTTACATCATTACTTTATCTGGTTACATCAATACGTTATGTGGTTACATCATTATGTTATGTGGTTACATCATTACGTTATGTCGATACTTCTTTGTGTTTTGTGGATATTTTTTCTTCTCAATTACATGTTTTTGAATAAATTCTGCTTAATATGAATATAGAAACAGGTATCTGTATATCACTACATTATGTGATAACATCATTACGTTATGTGGTAACATCATTACGTTATGTTCATCCCTCTTTATGCTATGTGGTAACATCTTTATGTTATGTGGTTACATCATTATGTTATTTGCAAACATCATTATGTTATGATAAAATTTCAAGTGGTCGAGATTGAATTATGAGATTGATCACTGTTCGTTATCTTCACCTTTCATACAGATGCAAAATGGCGCGTTCAAATTCAGACCGTGTGTTTTCAGAATTATTACATTGTAAATTCTGTGAAATTGGGATGATTTGTGCCATTTTAAGATTGGTCGTCTTTTCGTTATTTCGAGGCGAAAAAACGACAAAATGACAATTAGGGACTGTATCATGTAAATAAAATGAAATATACGCGGAGAAATCATTTGCCAATTGCATACTGATTGAATGAACTACACAAAGAGCATGGTATATATACAACACATTCAATTCTTGCAAAATACAGTACATACACATAAGTAATGCACATAACATGGTTGACTAGAAAATGCATTAAATGCCGACAGGTATTTACATGTATGTGTACTTACAAAATGTGAGTTGCTCTTTATTCTGATAAATCGACGAAACAAAATAATAAACTCCATTTTTATCTCGACAGTTACAATACGTTTTGATTCCACTATACAGACTGCGACACACTGAACCCACAGGCACCTGAAGCATGGACACTGCTATTCCCCCTCTTCTGGAGAGAGAGAGAGAGAGAGAGAGAGAGAGAGAGAGAGAGAGAGAGAGAGAAAGAGAGCTATTTTTATGTGCAATATCACTTGACAGAAGGAAAGAAAATTGATAATTAAATCTCAGCTTAGAGGCATTCATGAATTTCAACAATATTTACAATATAGAGGAAACTTACAAAAGTGACTTTGGTGTTCATATTTGAATTCATAATAAGAAAATAAAAAACTAAAGAATTTAGGTTCGGTTTGGACATAAAAAATATTCAATTATAAAGTATTAAAATTCTTTCAAATTGCAGGAAACAATTTAACAATTCATTCTTGATATTGAGATATATAGGCACGTAGCCTCGTATTAATAAAGTAGGGGAGGGGTCAGTCGGAGTCAACTTCGCACTTGCATTAATATTCTTGACAAGCTAGAAAATACTTCTGTCCACATCTCGATATCTTATAAAATGTAGAAGGGGGTCAAAGTTTAGTTCAATACACGTGTTCTTCCTTGCTTGTCATAATGGGGGCGGTCCTTCGGATGAGACGGCAACAACCGAGGTCCCGTGTCACAGCAGGTGTGGCACGATAAAGATCCCTCCCTGCTCAATGGCCATAAGCGCCGACCATAGGGCTAAATTTTGCAGCTCTTAACCGGCGATGGTGAGGTCTCCATATTCAGTGAGATATTCTCGAAAGAAGCATTAAAAAATATATGTAATTAATCAAGCAATTCAGCACTTCAAACATCAACTGCCTTTCACTACTACTTTAAAAATAAAAAAAAATGAGGAGGGGGCAGCAAATCAATCGAACTTTGCATGTAAAAATATTTCTTTAGTAGAATAAAAGTATCTGAGCACCATAATTTAATTTTAGATGTTTACTTCTTTGTAAATGTAATTAATAATTATCCGCAACAATCAACACATTTCATATTGAATTTCTATAAAATCAGACAGCAAAATAAAGGAGAAACCTTTACATGTATTTCGTAGTCTTTTCGGGGTTTTTTTTTTTCTAGACGAAAAGTAGCTGATTATCGTTTTGTCGTCACCTCTAAATGACGAAAAGCCGACAAATTGCAAAATGGCAGAAATCAACAACCACACCTAAGCCAATTTTATTTTAGAAATAATTCTAGAAACACATTGTTTGAATTTGAACACGCTATTTTGCATCTGTATCATTCTCGATCACTTGAAAGTTTATCATTGTTAGCTGACCTGTTTTTATATTCATATGAAGCAGAATTTATTCAAAAACGTATACGTGAGAAGAAAAAATCTCTCGCTGTGACCTTCAATTCGACTTTTAGATATATCGATGACGTTTTGTCTATCAACAATGATAGCTTACATCCATAATTATGTCGATTTGATATATCCCTGTGAGTTCGAAATAAAGGACACCACAAAGTCGTCCACTTCTGCTTCATACTTACATATTTTATTGAAAGTAGACATTAACGGCAAACTGACAACTCAACTGTATGACAAACAGGATGATTTCAGCTTCTCCATCATCAACTTCCCATATTTGTGTAGCAATATTCCATTATCACCTGCATATGGTATTTATATGTCTCAACTGATTCGATATGTAAGAGCTTGTTCTGGGTATAGTCAGTTTTTAAATCGAGGTAAGCTACTGACAAACAAGTTGATGGTACAGGGATTTCAACAGTCTCCATTGAAGTCAGCATTTCGCAAATTCTATGGTCGTTATAACGATCTAGTTCGTCAATACAACCCATCATTAGGTCAAATGCTGTCTGACATGTTTCATACCGATTGTTAAGCCGTTCTTGGCACACTGATTTTGACTGCGGATAACTCCTTTTACCTGATCAGGATATAGGGCTCACGGCGGGTGTTACCGGTCAACAGGGGATGCTTACTCCTCCTAGGCACCTTATCCCACCTCTGGTGTGTCCAGGGGTCCGTGTTTGTCCAGCTATCTATTTTGTATTGCTTGTAGGAGTTATGAGATTGATCACTGTTCGTTATCTTCACCTTGCATAATGATGTTTCCAAATAACATAATGATGTAACCACATAAAGTAAAGTAGTATCAACATAACGTAATGATGTAACCACATAACGTAAACACATACGGCTGATTTACTCTATAAGGCAGTAGCGGCGTTCCATACATGGGTATGTGTTCGCCCAATTCTCTATGTTGTAATCCTTATAGGAGTTATGAAATTCATCACTGTTCGTTATATATTCATATTTTCATATAGTTTGTTACTTACTGATTTTTCGTTTTCTTAACCATATGCAGAATACAACAAGTAGAAATGCAAGTACAATTACAACTGTCAGCACAGTGAATGTTGCCGTCCTACAAAAGAATGTAAAAGTGTTACCACAAATGTTAATACAAATAGCTACCAATAAAGACGTGTTTGAATTTGCACCGAATTCGATTTTACATACCACAGAGATGTTCCTAATTGTAAAAATGTCTCAAAACATACGATGCCGACAACACTCAAAATTGTAGAAAACTGAGCAATATAGATGTTTCTGAACATGAATCGAACATGAAGATGAACATGAATATGAAATGAAAATGAAACTGATACATCCCGATCCCGATTGGAAAGAAAATTATCATTATGACCATCGAATATAGTAAAGTTGAAATAGATAATTTATTTGACGGCCGTCACTTATCTTTTTTACAGTCCCCCTCTCCCCTCTCTCTTCTCACCCCCCCCCCCCTTCCCTCTCTGTTCCAAAATGAAAGATGTGTAACTGCTGTAACCTCCTCTAATAATTAGTAATATATGTTTGTTATACAAGTAAGAGCATTATTGTTTGTTGATTATGCTGCTAATCCTATAGAGTTACGGATGGCCCTGTTTACTTGATCAGGATATAGGGCTCACCGCTTACTCCTCCTAGGCGCATGATCCTACTTTTGATGTGTTCAGGGGTCCGTCTGTGCTTAACTCTCTATTTTGTATATATATATATATATATATATATATATATATATATATATATATATATATCTTTGTGTGTGTGGATGTGTGTGGTTTACACCAGGGTATTTTTTTTATCATTATTATCTGTATTATATATTGTGCTCTCGAAATCGCTCGTATATGTAATGTACATACGAATTCAGACAAGAGGCCCATGGGCCACATCACTCACCTGAGTCACCTTGGCCCATATCTGAAGACTTTCCATATATATTTGCATGTAAAACCTTAGTCCCTATTATGGCCCCAGCTACTCCTGGAGGCCACAATTTTTGCAAACTTGAATCTACACTACGTCGGAAAGCTTTCATGTAAATGTCAACTTCTTTGGCCCAATGGTTCTTGAGAAGATTTTTAAAAATCTTCCATATATTTGTATGTAAAACTTTGAACCCCCCCCCCCCCCCACTTGTTTTCTTGTAAATATCAGCTTTTCTGACTCAGTGGTTATTGAGAAGAACTTTGTCCCTATATATTTGTAAAACTTTGATCCCCCTTGTGGCCCCATTGTACCCCTGGGGGCCATGATTTGAACAAACTTGAATGTGCACTATGTCAGAAAGTTTTCATTTAAAAAACAGCTTTTCTGGCTCAGTGGTACTTGAGAAAAAGATTTTTCCTATACATTTGTATACAAAACTTTGATCCCCTATTGTGGCCCCATCCAACCCCCGGGGGGCATGATTTGAACAAACTTGAATCTGCACTATGTCAGAAAGTTTTCATGTAAAAATCAGTTTTTCTGGCTCAGTGGTTCTTGAGAAGATTTTTCCTATATATTTGTATGTAAAATTTTGATACCCTATTCTGGCCCCATCCAACCCCCGGGGCCAATGATTTGAACACACTTGAATCTGCATTATGCCAGGAAACTTTCATGAAAATATCAGCTTTTCTGGCTAGTGGTTCTTGAGAAGAAGGTTTTCCCTATATATTTGTATGTAAAACTTTTATCTTCCCTTGGGGCCCCATCCTACCCCCGGGCCCATGATTTGAACAAACTTGAATCTCCACTATGTCAGAAAGTTTTCATGTAAAAATAAGCTTTTCTGGCTCAGTGGTTCTTGAGAAGAAGATTTTTCTTATTATTTGTATACAAAAGTTTGATCCCCTATTGTGGCCCCATCCAACCCCCGGGGGCCATGATTTGAACAAATTTGAATCTGCACTATGTCAGAAAGTTTCCATGTAAAAATCAGCTTCTCTGGCTCAGTGGTTCTTGAGAAGAAGATTGTTCCTATATATTTGTATGGAAAATATGATCCCCTATTGTGGCCCCATCCAACCCCCGGGGCCCATGATTTGAACAAACTTGAATCTGCATTATGTCAGAAAGTTTCCATGTAAATATCAGCTTTTCTGGCTTAGTGGTTCTTGAGAAAAAGATTTTTTAAAGTTTTTCTCTATGTATTTGTATGTAAAACTATGACCCCCCCCCCCCCCTTGGCCCCATCTTACCCCCCGGGGGCCATGATTTGAACAAACTTGAATCTCCATTATGTCAAGAAGCTTTCATGTAAATGTAAAACTTTACGGTACCAATTTTGATGCACCAGATGCGCATTTCGACAAATAATGTCTCTTCAGTGATGCTCAACCGAAATGTTTGAAATCCGAAATAACTATGAAGTTATAGAGCTAAATATAGCCAAAAACAGCGTGCCAAAAAAGTGGAGCCAAATTCGTCCAAGGATAAGAGCTATGCATGAGAAAGATAATTCTTAATTTTGAAATGAATTTATAATTTTTATAACAGCAATTAAATATACATCCCTAATTTCAAGCTAGTAACGAAGTACTTAGCTACTGGGCTGTAGAGACCCTCGGGGACAAACATTCCACCAGCAGAGGCCTCGACCCAGGGGTCATAATGTAAAACTTATACGGTACCAATTTTGATGCACCAGATGCGCATTTCGACAAATAATGTCTTTTCAGTGATGCTCAACCGAAATGTTTGAAATCCGAAATTACTATAAATCTCAGTTTTTCTGGCTGACTGGTTCTTGAGAAGAAGATTTTTAAAGTTTGTCCCTATGTGTATGTAAAAATTTGATCCCCCCCCCTTGTGGCCCCATCCTACCGCTGGGGGCCATGATTTGAACAATCTTGAATCTGCATTATGTCAGGAAGCTTTCATGTAAATCTCAGCTTTTCTGGCTTACTGGTTCTTGTGAAGAAGATTTTTAAAGTTTTTCCCTATATATCTGTATGTAAAACTTTAATCCCCCTTGTGGCCCCATCCTACCCCCGGGGCCCATGCTTTGAACAAACTTGAATCTGCACTATGTCAGAAAGTTTTCATGTAAATATCAGCTTTTCTGGCTCAGTGGTTCTTGAGAAGATTTTTCCTATATATTTGTATGGAAAATTTGATCCCCTATTGTGGCCCCATTCAACCCCCGGGGCCCATGATTGGAACAAACTTGAATCTGCATCCCCCGGTGTCCATGATTTGAACAAACTTGAATCTGTATTATGTCAGGAGGCTTTCATGTAAATCTCAGCTTTTCTGGTTTAGTGGTTCCTAAGAAGATTTTTAAAGTTTTTCCCTATATATTTTTATGTAAAAATTTGATCCCCCTTGTGGCCCCATCCTACCCCTGGGGGCCATGATTTGAATAAACGTGAATCTGCATTATGTCAGGAAGTTTTCATGTAAAAATCAGCTTTTCTGGCTTAGTGGTTCTTGAGAAGAAGATTTTTAAAGATTTTTCCTATATATTTGTATGTAAACCTTTGATCCCCTATTATGGCCCCATCTAACCCCCGGGGCCAATAATTTGAACAAATTTGAATCTGCATTATGTCAGAAAGCTTCCATGTAAATCTCTGCTTTTCTGGCTTAGTGGTTCTTGAGAAGAAGATTTTTAACGTTTTTCCCTATATATTTGTATGTAAAACTTTGTTCCCTCTTGTGGCCCCATCCTACCCCCGGGGGCCATGATTTGAACAAACTTGAATCTGCAATATGTCAGGAAGGTTTCGGGTAAATTTCAGCTCTTCTGGCCCAGTGGTTCTTGAGAAGGTTTTTAAATGACCCCACCCTATTTTTGCATTTTTGTGATTATCTCCCCTTTGAAAGGGACATGGCCCTTCATTTGAACAAACTTGAAAACCCTTCACCCAAGGATGCTTTTGGCCAAGTTTGGTTGAAATTGGCCCAGTTGTTCTGGAGAAGAAGTCGAAAATGTAAAAAGTGTACAGACGGACAGACGGACGGACAGACGGTCGACGGACAACATGTGATCAGAAAAGCTCACTTAAACCTTCGGTTAAGGTGAGCTAAAAAAGAAAGTCAATCATCTGTAAACAACGACTCGTTGTAAATGAATATTAGTGTATATATTCCCCATTCTGTACATATTCTGAAGATTATAAAATTCCATCAAATTATTTCTTTCATCGAAAATCGGAATGGATCTGGAAAATTCACAATTTTCGATTGGGGTAATTTTAAGCTTATTACCTCCCTTACATACTAAGAATGTAGCCATGAATTAAATACATATTGTAGAGGACATCCCAATGTCGCTGCATGAAAACAAGAATGAATATTCATTGACTAGGTTTTTTTGCCACATCGTACCGCATACTATTTAGCTGAGGCTTACTAACCATTCGTTTTGAGACGGTGTATCGATAACGCTTTTCGTCGTATTCTGAAATGTTGATGTTTCATATTGTGTTTCGGTGAACTTAGACGAAGGATCATCCAAACGTTGTAAGATGAAGCATCTAGGATCTACAACAAAAAGGAAAGTCTTTACTAGAGTTCCAAAGAATTAAACATTGATTTAGCACCATTTCATATGTAAGTCTCTCCGTTGTGCTAAATGAAAGGCGATTATAACGAACAATGATCGATCTCATAACTCTAATAAGCAATACAGAATAGAGAATTGGGCGGACAAGGACCCCTGGATATACCAGAGGTGAGATCAGGTGCTTAGATGGAGTAAGCATCCTCTGTCGACCGGTCGCCCCCGCTGTGAGCCCTAGAAATGTGATTTATTTTAAAGTTTTGTTTTCTTTTTGTTTGTTTGTATTTCTTGTGTATCACATAAATAACACAAATATATGTATAGATTGAGCATAAAATGGTTGTATTCATTATCGACACCATATGCAATAGTAAAGTAATCTCTTACATTTGTACACTTCCGATGAGTCATATTGATTAGGACATCTGTCTGAATCTTTTGTACAATCTCTCTCCCAGTGTGTTTGAATCCTTTGTCCTGGTACATTAAATGTAGGACAATATCCTGAAATATTTAATCAAAATACAGTTAAGATCATAAAAAAGGTAATTTGAAATGTAAAACAAATCACCAAATAGTTAGTGTTCTCATTTTCTTTCAACCTTTCTCTTTTCTGTTTATACATATTGTCTTAATATTCAAATCAATCATCAAGGATTTTTCTCTGTGTGTGTGTGTGTGTGTGTGTGTTGGCTTAATGGCGTACCATTCATTTTCCAAACAGGAGCACACACTTCTAATGTAGCATTTTGAAAGCTGTTGATCAAGCAATGATATCTAAATCTATCAGGTGATGTACAATTTTGTCCAACGTACGAACACTTTTTTCGTTCGGCTGCTTTATTCCAGTCTACCTCCGTCGATGGACAGCTGAGAACATTCTGTACCGTAGGAATTGAAGACACACAAGCATCGGCATCCATAGCTGCGAGGACTGTACGGTTCTTTGTACAAAAAAGAACAAATATATACACACACTCACAGTGGCGATTCAATTAAGAAATGAATTTCATTATTTAAGAAAAACACGAGGTCGTGAACAGGGACGCTTTACGCCATTTTACTTCATAAAGCGCGTTAATTTATTTTTCATTTTTACGGGGTTTTTTTCCCCATTTCTTTTAGAATTCTCAGCCATCAAAATAAATGCACTATATACAGCAAAATCCATTCGCAAATTGTTCACACCTGCATTTCAATCCTGAGGAAATGTCTGTCATTTCATTTTGTAAAGATATTGAAGGCAATAACTTTAGAATAAGTCAAAAGAAATCAAACGTTCATATTGGATCTATGAATCACCAATTTTTTGGGGTGTTGGGGTGGTGTTAAAATCCATTTAGATATTGGTTATATTTTTTTAATATGTGTTGTAAGATATTTTAAATCAGAAATACGCCTTTAGAAATGGCCAATACAAGCTCGTATTTCTCCGAAACATGAAAAGTTTGCATATTTCTATCAAACAATATCTGTTACATTTGCAGTAAGAAAACTGATTTCATTTTATTGTAAAAATATGCATTTATTGTGGTTTCTTATGTAACGTTAAACCATATTAATTAATAAAATTAAAACTAAATCTAAGATTTCATCAAGATAAAGATGTCTGTTATTTTTCTATAGAAATTGTCTTTTGTACGGGAAGATATTAATGCAATTTTTCTTCATTCAGATCTAGCAAAATTATCAATAACAAAAGTTAAATACCTTATTTTTTCTGTCATTAAAATTGTAAATCACAATTTTACAGCGAAATCTTCGACTCATAACTATTGCAGAATATGCACAAAAGAACTCAAAACTAGACACCAAATAAGTAAATGAGCAAACAAGCAAACAAATAAATGAAAACTATGTGCTTAGTCCCGTATAACCTACATACAAAATTTCAAAAAAATAATTCTCTACGATTACAGCTTACGACGCTTTGAGCTTGCTATCAAGAGATTTCATGTTACGGGAAGTACATGCCAAGAACACATACATGAATAACCCACATGTCGGTTCACAAACACCAGACATTGCAGAGTTGCTGAAAATTGTACACAGCTTGCGGTGCTTTAGGCTCTCATTCCAGAATTCTCATTTTTGGAAAGGCATGTCAGAGGGTCACTTGTAATCTACATACATAAAAACAGCCCAATAGATCGACAAACACCAGAGATATGATTGGCAAACAGACAAACAGATCACATGAAACCTATGTACCCCCCATATGATAGGAGGTACAATAAAATAACTTCTGTGTAATTTATCCTTAAAATGTCAATAGAATAGTGGCGGGCGACGATTCAGGACGGGTGACGAATATAGACTATAGTACATCTCAAATCGTCGCCCCTTAAGGAGGTACTCTATATCGTCATAATGGCTGATTTCCTTTAAAAACATGGAGGAATAAATCAATATCAGCAATATTTGACTTTTCCTTTTCAATTTAAATACCTAACCGAGTAGCTCAGATGGTTAGCATACCGATGGCACAAAGATTTAAAACAAAAACCATACCGATGGTTGAAATGTAGGTCGCAAGTTCGAGTCCAGCTGGAGTTTTAATATATTTTTTTCAGATTATCTCATACTAAAACTGTAGTTTTTGACAAAATAAAGTAACAAGTTCAACTTCAACATATTGTATATATCCTCCACTTTTCATCTAATCAAAGTTCTCTATTGAAAAATGTAAGATAAATCAAACTACAACCATATTTTATATAATTTCGACTGTCGGCTACTTTGAAAAATGTTCCTCTGAATGGAGGGGTATTTAAAATACATGAACCACGGTATCAATACGCACTCTACATACTGAGGACCTATTCTAACCCGGATCCTCACGGGATTTTAAACAAAAAAATAGAGGACAGGAATACAGTCTACATTAAGAACTAAAACGTCACCGTGTTATTACGTTCATGACACGTGAATAACTTTTCCTCGTACGTTATTGGACGTGGTATGGTAATTGCCTAAAACCTGCAGGCCTTAGTGATGTTTCATAGAGTTTTACTCGATATCTTTTTAGTTATGCATGTGACCTGGATACCTTTCGTTTTAATGAAACTAAAGTTTCTAAAAGTTTGTTTTATTGTAAATACAAATTGTAAGTTTAGTGACAAAAAGCACACTGGGCAATTACATTAGATTGGATTTTCCGTTAGCCTGATAAGGATATAGAGATCACGGCGGGTATGACTGATCGACAGACGATGCTCATTCCTCCTAGGTACCAGACCCCACCTCCAGCATATCCAAAGATCCACATTAGCCCAAATCTTGGTTTTGCATTCATTGTAAGAGTTATCAGATTGATCAATGTTCATTATATTCACCTTTATAGGAGTTATCAGATTGATCACTGTTCATTATATTCACCTTTCAAACTTCACACTGGAAACCAACTTTCGACAGCATATTCTCTTGTGTTAATTTAGCTCAGGGATCAACAAACACCGGGTACTGTTTTGTGAACTTTGATTACTGTAAGTTAGTATTTCTTTTCATTTTCTGGGAATAGATTAATTCTGGTATGATTTTGCTGATCGTGAGTTTATTCCGACCTATATCAGTTAGTCTGACCACTTTATATCCAATGTGGAAGAGACCGACAAACAAGGGTAAACCAATATCCCCAACTTTAACCGGATATAAAAAAGAAAAATATATTTCCTTACCAGATGCAGAAGAATGAACAATGCCAGTCCGTATTCATACATAGTGAACTTCATTTAGATTGCTCTGGAAAAAAGAATATATATATATATATATATATATATATATATATATATATATATATACTATTGTTTTGAACTTAATCACTCTATATCATTATCTTCCCACTATTTTTTTTTTCATAATCACATTGTTTTGGAAGTTTTCCCTCTAAATTTATCTGATTTCTGTAAATTCAAGAATAATTCTATTTTCATCGAGACCCGACCATGGTACAAACTCTCTACACCATCTGACGTCAGTAAACACGCTTTACAACAAAACACACCATTTTTATCACCCAGTACAACGATACTTGTCGTTTTTCGTGATGTGTGTTATTTGTTTATGTAATATATGTCTCTTGATAAAGACGCAGGTTGCGTCGAAAATTTGAGTTTTAAATAACCAACAGTGTCGTAGCCTTTACAGTGCTTTTATAAATTTCTTTACTGACCTCGTATCTTCTCAGATCCGACACTTTAAGAAAGTAGAGTGTTGTTGGGTTTTCGTGCTTTTATATATATATATGTGTGTGTGTGTGTGTGTGTGTGTGTGTGTGTGTGTGTGTGTGTGGTTTTTGTTATTATGCTCTGTTGATATTGACCACATTATGTAATTCTTTTCGTTTGTCCTGAAGAAGGGACAGGTCGTTCCGAAAATTTGACAATCTCGTTGATCGTGTCGTTGATCATTTTAGTGCTTTGTATATATATATATATATATATATATATATATATATATATATATATGATCTATTTTAGCTTCAAACTCATACTTATTATTCAAGATCAAAATTAGAAATGATAAGAACTGTACCTAAGATAGTGATAATAATGATAATGAACTTTGTATAGCGCCTTATATAAAACAAATTACTCTAACGCGCTTTACAAGAGTAAAAAGAGGAAGAAAACAATAAAACACATTTAATTGTAAGAATCAAAGATCGTTATAGTGCTTTGTTTGCATAAAATAAATATGAAAAAGAGAATATTACATGCTAAAATCCATATCATATGTCATATCAGCCCGAGTGACCCATATCAGGCGGAGGGCGGAAGACCCAAGGGTTGATATGGGGCCCTGGGGGTTGATATTCTATTCAACATATGCTGTACTTTTCAACTTAAAAAAGATATTCTTGTTATCAAAATTAAGGCTTATCTCCTCGTGCATAGCTCTTATCCTTCGATGAATTTGGCTCCATTTTCTTGGACGCTGTTTTTGACTACATTTAGCTCTAAAACTTCCTAGTTATTTCGGATTTCAAACATTTCGGTTGAGCATCACTGAAGAGACATTATTTGTCGAAATGCGCATCTGGTGCATCAAAATTGGCCCCGTATAAGTTTTACATTATGACCCCTGGGTAGAGTCCTCTGCTGGTGGACTGTTAGTCCCCGAGGGTCTCTACAGCCCAGTAGCTTAGTACTTCGTTACTAGCTTGAAAATACGGATGTATATTTAATTGCTGTTTTAAAATTTAGAAATTCATTTCAAAATTAAGGATTATCTCCCTCGTGAATAGCTCTTATCCTTCGACGAATTTGGCTCCACTTTTTTGGCACGCTGTTTTTGGCTACATTTAGCTCTAAAACTTCATAGTTATTCCGGATTTCAAACATTTCGGTTGAGCATCACTGAAGAGACATTATTTGTCGAAATGCGCATCTGGTGCATCAAAATTGGTACCGTATAAGTTTTACATAGAAACAAACCAGCAAAAAACTACATATAAATACACAAAGCATTTTTGATGCTTTGTGTATTTATATGTAGTTTTTTGCTGGTTTGTTTCTATGTAAAACTTATACGGTACCAATTTTGATGCACCAGATGCGCATTTCGACAAATAATGTCTCTTCAGTGATGCTTTGTGTATTTAGCGTTGATTACGAAGCCTAGAATAAAGGATTTTGCATAAACAAAACTTCCTTAGCGTCTAATGCATCTGTGTACATAAACGCTACGGATTTACTACCTCACCCAGAAATCGATATTGATTTTGACTCTCTCTCTCTCTGTGTGTGTGTGTGTGTGTGTGTGTGTGTGTGTGTGATAGCAATTTGACTCATATGTGCTTTTAATTAGCTTGTTGGGCTCACTCTTCCGTAACGTTTTATTTCCAAATGTATACATAAAACGAAAGTTAACCAAATGATAATATAGTTTAGCAGATATATCAAATATTAACAATAAATCTGTTTTTCTTATTGGTAATCGAGATTTTCTTTATTCTAGATTATGATTTATAAATCGAAAGTTAAAAATGCATAATGGTGTACGTGTACAAGTTTAAACAAAAATACTATTCGATCAAAAAAGGAAAAGAAAAAGATGTTTACCTGTCATTTATAGAGCTTACTACAAGGTATTACTGATACAAATCATTCGAAGCTCGTCGTGAATGTAACAATATACTTCGTACATTCCTTGAGTTTTAAATAGGACATATCGGGTGCGCCTGTATCGGTTGGCATGTTTCAACACGTATATCTGTACAGATAAACACGAGTGTTTAAATTAGATGAAGATCTATTTTTGTGTGTTTTTAATATTGCATGATCATTTCATGAACAAAATAAACTGTGTGTGCTTGTATTTATATCTCAAATTCTATTTACTACACTTTGGGGTATTTTTTGAAAGCTTGAAGATATTGATAATGTACTGTACGATGGGGACAAGGCAAGATAATCACAAGATTCAAGCTGGATAAGGTCAAGAAAGTAAAAAGAAAACGATAGTCCACTAAAGTCACAAGGGATTCTTTTGGAAATCTATGGTGCCAAAGGAGTGTAGCAGTTTAAAATTAGAATATTTTCATTTACGTTTGCATATAAATTACTCTCCAGAGAAGGTAAATGAAATTTCTCGAGACATTAGATACTGTATGGGGATTTTATAAAATGTATCTTCTTCAACATAAAACGCTACTCTATCAAATCATCATCACTAAAATTCATTATACAGATTTCTATAATACATGCAAGCCATCCAACATATTAAGAGCCACCCTCCTGTGATGTCATCAGAATTAACAAAATCAATTATTTATTTAGATTTATGCATGATAGGAACATAAATTTTGTTGGAGTCTTTCCTGATAGTTATTGTAAAATATCTTGTTAAAAATATACTATTTTAAAAGTCTAAGTTATTGGTGAATAATCAATGATACGTTTCAAAATATTGAATCCAAGGGTAATAACTCTGTTTCTATTGAATCAAGTCTATTATGCGATAGATTTCCTTTATTTTTTACAGACATTTTGTATATTTTTGTGAAGATACAGTTTCATGAAATTGTTATCAATGCTACCATATCATCATAACCAGTTTGTATGAAATTTTGATAACGCTGTTTAAGGAAAATTGCAATTTTCTGACGATGATATATGCTTCTTTTTATGTACGTCTCATCTCTTAAAAAGTGTGATGACCTATGTTTTTTATTTGATAATCTGTTAGTTTTAACTTTAATGAATGGAAATACATACATTTTTCAAACCTGTATCAGATAAAACTGCGAGTATGGAGTTATCTTAAACATTTATAGAAAGGGTCCGGCACGCACTGTCACCGATTTTTTTTTCAAATTTGGCACATCGACTGGCACAAATAATGTAAAGCCATCATAATGTTGTTGCTATGCAACTCCGTTGCCATGGTAACACGTGCATGCCATTCGGGTCACAAAAGAGTCAATTTTTACATGAAAAATGACAATTTTTATTCAACTATGCTGTGTGTGTGTGTGTGTGTGTGTGTGTGTGTGTGTGTGTGCAGTTCAATATTAGCTCAGCTTACGATGTATGTGCAAGAAAATATTATGCCAGTACCATGTATGAAATATATTAAACTAACATTTCTTAATACATGACTTGACAATTTACATAGTTACTTATGGGGAAGTATTTTTAACCTTGACCTGGACCTTGGCATTTGATTCAAAACAATTGAGGGCCTCTATTTTCTAGAGTCTGGATATTCATCAGTGTCATAAACGCTACGGATTTACTACCTCACCCAGAAATCGATATTGATTGTGTGTGTGTGTGTGTGTGTGTGTGTGTGTGTGTGTGTGTGTGTGTGTTTGTAAGCCCTGTCAATTGAACCAGTGAATAAGAAGGCACACGTGTAAATCAACACGGGGTCGGTCAAAGGAACACGAAAATGGTGGTGTTCAGTTGGATTTTTATAAAAATCAGCATAAAATCATTAAATAGTTCATCTACCATCAAAATCCTGAAGTGTTTACTTAACAGGATTTATGAGATGTGTGTAACAGGTGTGTAAAGATTTAGCACTCGTCCATCTTTTTACCTTGCGAGCATGGCTTACACACTTTCGAAGTGCGCATGCTCTGTTTTGAATGACGTAATTTGTGATGTCATCATAATGGAGTTTTCCAGGGAAAGAAGTTGGCCCATCTGAGGTAAGTAAACACGGTTGAAAGAAAATTTTTGCATATTAACAATGAGTTTTTTATTAGATAGACTGATTAAATGGTGTTTCATACCGATCGTGTTATGTACAAGCGACAGAGTACCCGAGTTACTGAAAATTCCGATGATGAAAGTGATATATCTAGTACGTGAACTGTTTGGGTTTTTTTTCTAAAATTTAATCTTTGCAGTTAATGTACTCTGTATACTAAAAATTCATATTGATTTTGGATAGAATTTCACATTTAAAAACAAATAGATATGCGCCAAGTCCTTAGGAATCTACCCCACCCCCACCCCTCCACACGGGACTTTTTTTTGGATGATTGGACCGTATCCCCCTTTTCATCTGTCTCCCTACTTTGAAGTTTTTTTCCCAACGCCATGACATAAATAGATAAATAAATAAAATGCAAAAATAAAAACGAAAGATATATATGTATTCGGATTGGCATGTTCCACTTTGTCCGGGTTGAAATCCCCGAGGATGCAAATGTACATTACGCCGCACTGTTTGCAGTACGTACATGGTACAGGTGTACCGCATAGGTATGTAGCTACTAAGACTATAAACCAAACAGAATATCATATGTAAAACTATTACTCTGAATGCATTTTACTTGTTTACAATGTAGCCTGTCGGGGTGTGGTGCATGTCACACGCGTTGTTTACACGTGCACTTTAGGTGGCAGTGGAGGAAATTCGAACCATGTATGGATTATTGTCTCCTGATAACTTTGGCAGTTAACTTTTGATTTCAATCTACTTTTTAAGAATAATATAACCCTCGCTAATCATTGCCAAGCTGCATTTCGATCTTGGCAGAATGATCTTCAGCTACAATTCAAAATTAAGGGGTGATGTTGTGTACTGAGTTTTTCTTGATTGTTTACATCTGTGACTGTTTATGTGATGTATCAACTGATCAAGCTGTACAGTGTCATGACATATAGTGGCATAGCTTCCATTTATGTACTTGCGCATCATTTTGTCAGAAGAAGAAAATTCTAAAATGATAATTAAGATTTTTAACATGTATATGAATATACATGTATGTGTATGTTTGATTTTAGTATAATACCTGTAGAGAATATTTCAGTAGTATGAAGTGCCACACATTTAGGCGCATGCATGTGGTGTTTAAAGGTCTCATCTGAAAGACCAGCAACTTTCTCTTTTGAATGCTAAATATGATGATGGAGCATTTACCTCACTACCTACATTTTCACCCTAAATAAAGTACAAGCATGGCTCGAAACCATGATTTCTTGATCCTGTTACCAGTCTTCACGAAAAACTTTGTAAAGCACAGGCCCTTCGGGCCTCCCAGTATAATAATTGTGCAAGCCCGAACAATATTTTGCAGGCCCAAAATGTTTATTTTCTAATTTGATCTCTTGTTATTTGCTGATTCTACTCTATAGACACATGCACAGTTCTTTTACTGTAGGAAAATACAGGTCAAGATGATCATAGTTAAAGAACAACTGACATTAAAAGGATTATATTATTTTTCAACATATTAATCCAGTATATGCGAAAGTTTTTGGACCACACAGGACATTCGGTCCAGTGTAATCAATGAACACACCGGACCGAACCAAATTTTGTCAGACCGAAAAACCTAATGTAAAAAAGTGAAACACGTGAAAATGCAAAACCAAGGGAATCTTATTTATTATACTAGTAATACTATTCCAGGAATCCTTCCCGTATAATACTTTAGACAGTCCATGCGGTTTTAATCAATTCATTTACGTATTTGGATGTGTGCTATTTTTGTTACTTATAACAAACTCCGCATCAAGATAGTAAAGCTCAAAACCGGACATTGAGACATCTGACATTCCGGTCCGGTGTAAAAAATGATGCATCGGACCTGAGGCACTGCACATCGGTCAGGTCCGACGGTCCGATGTCTTTCGCATAGACTGATTAATCTCGCAGATACATCAGCAGCTCATGTTCAACTCTGTTTTGTATACACCACGTACAAAACATTTTTTAAATGTTAGCCAAGGCCTACCCTCGCAGTGTTCGAAATTGGTTTAAAACTTGGTATAGACCACAGGTCTATGCCAAAATAAAATGACTTAGACGTACCTCATCGAATTGGCATAGACCACAACATTGAAAAAATAATAACACAAATTTAAAACATTTTCATTTACTTCTAATATACTTAGAAAGTGTATTTTCTTTCCATTTCTGTAATATCATCCTTTCCTCATAATGTTTATCAGACGTCGACTGACCATGCAAGGCCCTCTTGGATAACTTTATTGCTTTAAATCTAGAAAATTGGCATAGACAATTTGGTCTATCTCAATTACAGTTGGCATAGACCAGTGCCATTTGACATATACTCGGTCTATGGTTAATTTTGAACACTGCCCTCGGTCCAATGGGGCATGAATTTTCGTTTTTTTTCTCCTCGTACGACAGTTTTTTTTGGGTTTTTTTATCGGATGGTTGTAATTGTGAAATACGCTTGGGTGGTTTTGAATTTCCCGGACGAGCCCCCTCCCTATACTTCAGAAAAGGCAGCATGGTTGATAATTTTTCTATGCGAAATTTGACTACTAAGTCATGACATTTAGTCTGAGTCAATCTCACGCTTTATTTGTAATATATACAGAACATATAAGAAAACATTTACAGGCCCATCGGACTCCAGGGTTTAATATTTTAAGAAGCCCGATCCCGATTTTACTGGCCTCGGGCATCAGGCCACTGGTTAATGTCGAAGACTGTGTTACCACTGAGCTACCATGACCAATTTTTATACGCCCGTCTTAAGACGGGACGTATTATGGTATGGCGTGTCTGTCCGTCCGTCTGTTAGCTTTTTCGTGTCCGACCCGTAACTTAAATACTACAAGGCCTAGAATCATCAAACTTTGTCTGTAGATACATCTTGGGTAGAAGGTGTGTCGCACATTAAAACCAGGTCACTGTGACTTTTCATTAAGAAGATATGGCCATATATGGCAAAAACTTGTCCGGCTCATAACTTGAAAACTATTAGACCTAGAATCACCAAAATTGGTCAACTAATGCATCTTAGGTAGAAGGTGTGTCGCATCCTACTTTAAGGTCACTGTGACATTTAATTAAGGTGATATAAAAAAAAAAAAGTTTTAATGGGTACTATCTATACTGTTAACAATATGTGACGGACGTATCATGTGCCATGGCGGTGCACTTTATTTAACATGAATTCATAGCTACAGTTAGATAATATTCTGGTCAGCACATTCGATAAACTACATGGAATTCATTAAATCACTTCTTTTTCTTTCAGTGGTCTTCAACTTTTAATCTCCAAGAAGGAAATGTAATTAAAAGATGAATAAAGTATCCCTAAGAATACCAGAAGAAAGGCTATGTGTTGAGAAAAACAGCCCTTCCTCAGTACCTCAGAACTAGATGATAGCCCTTAATTGTTACTTTATGCTGAATATGACACAGTATAGAAGATCTGATCATGAAGAAGTAACACCATTGATACACTTGCCAACTGCCAAAATTACTTTCTGATAGTATGACGAGATTAGAAGATATCATGGTGTAGTCATGACACAAACTGCAAATCAAAGAATTAATTGTCTTCCCCAGAGGATGAACAGAGCACGATGGCTTCACATGGATAACATTTCCTTTCGAGTTTTGAAATTAGTAAGTATACAAAATATTTTAGGCCACATAGGGCCAAAAAAAAAATGTTTGTTTTCGGTCGCCTCTGATTTTTAAAAAAAGGGTTGGTAGGTAGGTTTATTTTATTTTTTTTTAAATATTTTTTTTTTATAAAAATAAATAAGTGCCTTCGAATCAATGAAAATTTTATAGTTAAAGTTGTAATATAATGTGTTTAACAGATAAAAAAAATGGGTTTAGAGCACAATGTTTAATTGACAAAATACACAGTATATGTGATGGAGTTTTAATATTACAATTATAGATGTCTTGGCATTTCGGGTAATAGTTCGTATATCGATGAATTGAAATCGGAAAATTGAAAAAAATTAATAGGGTCGGTGGATATATTTAGGGTCGGGCAGGCGACCTGAAACAAACACATTTTTTATTTTGGCCTAGTCATAAAATTATTTTTTAGATTTTCATCTTTGTTTGGAAATAAAAATGGGCAGGTGGTTGGAGTTTATTTTTATGCCCCCCTTTGAAAAAGAGGGGGCATATTGTTTTGCACCTGTTGGTCGGTCTGTCGGTCGGTCTGTAGACCATGTGTTGTCCGCTCAATATCTTGAGAACCATTCACTTGATGATAATGATATTTCATATGTGGGTTAGCAGGGTTTGACATTTACTTTCTTGAGCACTAGACCAGTCGGGCTACTTCAAATAATATTTACTAGACCAGACCTTACATCCACTAGCCCTGACCAACTTTCCAGAGAAAAGAAACCCTGATGGTTTCTCCATATTTAAGTACTTAATTCAAATGACAAACGTTAAGTTTAAACTAAAACGTACTTAATTGTCTCAAAAACATCTTTAGTCTCGTCATTCAATTTGGTGCTTTTATTTTCAAACTTCCCAATCTACTCCTTTTTTTTTCTCGGAACATCCTTCCTTGAGGACGAGAAGTCGAGACATTCCCGCACATGTGTCAACAACGAAAAATGGCTATTTACGATTTAATTTATTCATTTGATACAGGCAACGAAATTAAGGGGAAATACTCGCTAAATGCGAGTTAAAAATTGAATTTGCGAGTAAAAAATCACAAGTGATCGCAACTTTTTGCGAGTGAAAAAACCCCAATCTTTTTCCCGGATTTCCTCGGTTTATTGGCTGTACTTTGAAGTTTACAATAATCTTGTCTTGTGCATAGAAACTCTTTACAGAATGAATATACAAGTATTGAAAAAGTAAACGTGGATCGAATAAATAACTAAGGCCAAGGTCATCTCAGTTGATGGCCTACTTCATACACACTTCGGATGTCTCAGAGACGTCTGATTTAAATAGCAAGCATATTGATCTCGTCCGTGTCTATATAAAACAACACATGACAGTGTGTCACCATTTCACGCGGTGTCCTTCTGTACTCTATAGTCATACACTTCGAGTTCACGGGGTTTTCTTTTCAACTAGAATTTTTTTAGATGAAATTTCCAAAAGTTTTGAACATATAGTTTAAATTGGCGCAAACAGACTTCAAGATTTCAATCCACATGATGCTGTTAATAGGTGGTAGATCTCTGGACAGCGAGTACGCCGCACAAGTGTACCATATGACCCGCACCATGTATGTTGTCTGATAATTCATTGAATTTTAAATGAAAGAATTCGCAATCTTATTTTTATTATTGCACTTTAAAGGAGATTTTAAAAGATTTTCCCAAAATTTTGATAAAGAGACATGCTTGTTTTCTTAAATTCATGTAAAACAGTAATCGATTGAAAAATGCTAGTAAAAGCTCAATTTTGCTAGTTGGAAAATAATCCACTAGCTAAAATTTGCTAGTGGTGAAAAAAGTTAATTTCGATCCCTGTGATAGACACTTTCTTATATTCAATTAAAATAAACTGGGGTTTTTTTCAAATGAAAATAAATTCAGTTTATATATATTTATCCGAAATATAACTTTACACCCATTAACAAAGAGTAAATGTCGTAAAACATCACTTCCGACATCGACTATGTATTCGAACTAAAAATAGAGATTTTGTCATCACGCGGTTCAAAATTGCTCGCAAACTCTTTACAGTTATTTTTTAAAGTTAAAAATAAGATATCTTATGGTTTAAAATAAAGTTTCTTGTTTATTTTTTCAACATGACCAGTCGGACTAGTAAATCGACATATTACCCGACCGGACCTATCATTTAGTAGACTCGGTCGGTCGGACGTGCCTTAGTGTCAAACCCTGGTTAGTTATGAGTAGAAGAGGATCCTTATTGTTTTTCAGGTCAAAAGGTCAAAGGTCAAGGGTCAATCTACTCTGGACATAGGAATATAATGTCCGCTCAATATCTTGAGAACCCTTTGCTTGACAGACATCAAACTTGGTACACTAGTACGTCTTCAGGAGAAGATGACCCCTATTGATTTTGAGGTCACGTGGTCAAAGGTCACACTGGACATAGGAATATATTGTCCGTTCAATATCTTGAGAACCCTTTGCTTGACAGACATCAAACTTGTTACACTAGTACGTCTTCAGGAGAAGATGACCACTATTGATTTTGAGGTCACATGGTCAAAGATCAAGGGTAAACTGGACATAGGAATATAATGTCTGCTCAGTATCTTGAGAACCCTCTTCTTGACAGACATCAAACTTGGTACACTGATACGTCTTCAGGAGAAGATGACCCCTATTGATTTTGAGGTCACATGGTCAAAGGTCAAGGGTCACACTGGACATAGGAATATATTGTCCGTTTAATATCTTGAGAACCCTTTGCCTGACAGACATCAAACTTGTTACACTGGTACATCTTCAGGAGAAGATGACCCTTAATGATTTTGAGGTCACATGAGCAAAGGTCAAGGGTCAAACTGGACATAGGAATATACTGTCCGTTCAATATCTTGAGAACCCTTTGCTTGACAGACATCAAACTTGGTACACTGGTACATCTTCAGGAGAAGATGATCTCTATTGATTTTGAGGTCACATGTTTAAAGATCAAGGGTCAACCTGGACATTGGAATATACTGTCTGCTCAATATCTTCAGAACCCTTTGCTTGACAGACATCAAACTTTAAATAGTACACTGGTGTATATTCAGGAGAAGATGACTCCTATTGATTTTGAGGTCACATGGTCAAAGGTCAAGGGTCAAACTGGACATAGTAATATACTGTCCACTCAATATCTTGATAACCCTTTTACTTGACAGACATCAAACTTAGTACACTGGTACATCTTCAGGAGAGGATGACCCATATTGATTTTGAGGTCAAAAGTCAAAAGTTGAATTGGACATAGTAATATATTGTCTCCTATATTTTAAGAATTATTTGTTTGATTGACACGTACCAAACTTGGTACACTGGTACAGCATAAGGAGTAGATGACCCCTATTGAATTTTAGGTCACATGGTCAATTCACTCTTGACATAGGAAGATATTGTCTGCTCAATATTTTGAAATGATGATAATACTATCAATTAAATGAGGTGTGTGTATAACCCTTTTCAATTTTGCACCATGGGGGGCATATGTGTTTTACAAACATCTCTTGTTTTTTTTTTTCAGAATATATATTTCACGTTCATTATTCTCACATGTTGCTGTAGAGTGTAGATTACATCATTTTTTTTTACATTGTTTTCTTTGGACAGAAAATTTCCATACAGCAATATTATAATTGTTGTTGAGTGATTTTGAAGTACATTTTCATGTAACACTGAAGTTGAACATTCTTTTTCCCTGTTGTCCGTCTGTCTGTAAACTTTCACATTTCTGACTTCTTCTCAAGAACCACTGGGCCAATTTCAACCTAACTTGACAAAAAGCATCCTTGGTGAAGGGCTTTCAAGTTTGTTCAAATAAAGGGCCACACCCCCTTTCAAAGGGAAGATCAAATTACAAAATTGCAAAAATAGGGTGGGGTCATTTAAAAATCTTCTTCTAAAGAACCACTGGGCCAGATGATGTGAAAGTTACATGAAAGCTTCCGGACAAGTGTAGATTGAAGTTTGTTCAAATCATGACCCCCTGGGGTAGAATAGGGCCACACTAGGTGATCAAAGTTTTACATGTACAAATATATAGGGAAAATCTTCACAAGAAGTAGGAAAATAACAAGGCCAGTAAAATACAAATTTATGTAAAGGCTTCCTGAAATAGTGCAGATTCAAGTTTGTCATAATCATGCCTCCCAGGGAAGGTTGGCCGAGGCCACAATAGGAGATCAAAGTTTTACATTCAAATAAGTATAGAGAATTTTCAAGAACCATTAGGCCAGAGCAGTTTACATTTACATGAAAGCTTCCTGACATACAGCTCTGTAGTGCAGATTCAAGTTTGTAAAAATAAAATTTCCAAAAGGTGTCGCTGTGTTTGGTGTAATTTTTGTTCGTTCTGCACAAACTAGCTCATTCAGCTTGACACAGCCTAGGTAATTTACAGCTGATCATTTGATAAACACTTACTTTGTAGAAATAGAAATTATGATTTTTATCTATTTATACATTTATTGCTATTTCTATGAAGACCTTTTACTAATCACTTCTCTAAATATTTTTGCAGATTTGTCAGAATGTTATGCATCGTTATCAACAGAAAAGAACTTCATAGGTAGACCAAAGCTGACATGGGATGAGATCCTAGAACAAGACCTAGAGTTTACAGGATTGGATAGGATCAATCCACTGGGTCGCCAAGTGTGGAAGTACAAACTTCAACCTCGACAGGACAGCCAGGCCTCACCCTTGCAAAAAGATTAATTTGGCCTGGATAGTCAAAATGAGTGATGATGATTGATATCAAGGTCTGACACTGGAAGCTCAGTAAGGGTAGATGCTGGCAATGGAGCTGTTTAGCAATAAAACAAACAAGTTTAACATTAAACATGTTTGTATACTTTTTTGGCTCACCTGAGCCAAAGGCTCAAGTGAGCTTTTCTGATCACCTTTGCCTGTCGTCTGTCTGTTTATAAACTTTTCACATTTTCATTTTCTTCTCCAGAGTGAACCACTGGGCCAGTTTCAATCAAACTTGGTATGCATCATCAATAGATAAAGGGTATTCAAGTTTGTTCATATAAAGGGTCATGCACCCTTCAAAAAGGAAATAATCATGGAAATGCAAAAATAGGGTGGGGTCATTTAAAAAACCTTTTCAAGAACCACTGGACCAGGAAAGTTGAATTCACACGAAAGGTTCCTCTTTTGTGCAAATCATGGTCTCTGGGGGTAGGGTGGGGTCACAATAGAGAATCAAAGTTTTACATTCATATATAGTGCATATTCAAGTTTGTAAAAAGCTCACAGGGGTAGGGTGGGGGTCACAATAGGGGATTTAAGTTTTACATGTGAAATATATACAAGGAAAATCTTTTAAAATCTTCTCCTCAAAAACTAGATGCAGAACCGTAGCTCTTTGAAAAGAGAGCTTCAGATGAACCCCTTATAAAAAAAACTTCAATTTATGGCAGAGAAAAAAAGTGCATGTTTAAGTCCCTCTATCACTGCATTCCTGCATCGCTGTCTCATGAATTTAATATTAAATAATTCCCAACATATTTTCCCACTATACTTGTTTCCAAACATACTTTCAGATATTTTCTAAACCCACATATAACCCCAAAACAGCTTCAAGTGATTTCAATTTCTTTGTTGATGTAGCCATGTTAAGTAGCCAGTCAATTTGAACCCCAGTTCATTTCCATACTGATACTCATTTTGAAACATAATGTCTGTGTGAACTAATATCCTCACAAATATTTTTAGTGAAATATTTTGGATGAAATCATCCCAGTTGGGTTAAATACTTATTATTCAAATACTGTAGGTTTGAATATTGAACTAATCTCACAGCTTTCTTAAGTTTGGTCCCCATCCCCACCAGTCTGTTTTTAGGCTTAACTATTGAAATGGAGTGTAAGGGATCAGACTAGGCTTTTATAGCATTATCAATTTTCAAAAGCTTTAGAAAAATTATACAATTTTAGGTCGCTTGAGTAAACTCAGATGACATATTGCTATTGATCTGCATCTGTTGTAGTCCGTCGACATTAACAATTGAACATTTTTAACTAAATTCTATAACTGAAAGATGAAGATACCGCACAGCGATCAATCTACGATTCAAATAACGGAATTCTTTTCAAATTTAGTATGAAGCACACAAATTTACATTAAACCTTCTTGACATAGTGCATATTCAAGTTTGTTAAAATCATTTCCCCGGGAGTTATGGTGTGGGTCAAAGTTTTATATGCTAGCTGATATAAAGGAAAATTCTTTAAAGATATCTCTTGAACTATTTAAGTTAGGGCTTTCATATCTTGTATATACAATTTTTATGGCAAAACAAATCTGACCTATTCAGTATGTCCTGAACTACATTGTGTTTAAGGTAGATCTTTCATATATATTATATATTATGAATTTCTTATGATAAAACCTTTCATCTTGTTGAGGAGCCTCTCACCTCTGGTTGGCGCGGGTTTGAATCCTGCTCGCACCGATAATTGAGAAAGTTTCCCAGTTTACTCTCGGAAGGTCGGTGGTCTCTTCCCAGGTACATTGTATCTGGGTTCTCTCTTCCACCAATAAAAACTGGGCACCACCAGATAACTGAAAAATTGTTGAGTGTGGCGGAAAACAGTGAAAACAATCAATCATATTATGTTATTTGACCTTGTGACCCTGAATTCTGAGTTTGACATACTTTTAAGAAAGTATAACATATTAAGTATATCCAGGACTATTTTAGATAGGGCTTTTATGTTTTGTATATTGATTACTTATGGCAAGGTCTTTCATATCATACCAAGACCTACGACTTTTTACCTTGGTCTTATCCAGAACAGCAATATCATGCTAGTCATATCTTTGTCTTATATGATTTCATTTTAGTAATGTTGTGTTCTTTAGAGCTAGGTTTGGGTCACATTATTCATGAGAATAAAGATTGATAAAATAGCATTTAAAAATCAAAACAGCAGGGCCAAGATGACTCAGGTGAGCGATGTGGCCCATGGGCCTCTTGTTGATTTTGATATTTCTACCTATATCATTTGTATGAGAAATGGAACTCCTTTTTTTCTTTTACAAATACATGTATTATCATATGGATCCATCTTTGTTGATTATTTAATCAAAGGACATATTCAATTCATTCAATGTATTAAATGTAAATTTATGGATATGTCTGTGGTTAAATTACTTATGTATGTATGTATACATTTTTCTCGCACATCCAATTACATATATGATGTATATATATTTACTAATTGTACATGTAATATCCCCTGTTATATAATAAAATATATGACTGAGAATAAAAGACCTGCTGTTTTCATTGCTACCATGAAACATTAAAAGATTAGAATAATTCAAATATCTTAATGAATTCTATAATATATGAATTTGATATTTGTATATGATTGCCTCACTGGTGTTCAATGTGAACTTTGGTTTATTGTTTCAGTTTGCTCGATCTTTATATCAAATTAAAATTTAAGACAAATAAGGAATTATTTCCGAAATTGGTTAATATGGTACATTGTAGTAAAATAATCAAGAGTTTTTTTCATATGAGATAGCTAAATTTCACATGAATAACCAGTGACTGATTCTTGATTGTCAACATTGTCACCGAACAGTTCAGAAATTACCATGGTACATGTACATACTATTAGGGGATCATAAAATTCCTTAAAGAGTGACAAATTTTTAAATATCACCTTTTCAAGGAGAAAAATCCTCTTACGTATATGAATACTATGAAGAGATTAAAAGAGAGGTGGCTAGATCACTTGTATGGTGAGATTCATTTGTGGCAAGAACTGGTATGATGTCTTGAGTCAGAAAGCACTGGAATCCACTAGGAATAGTTTTAGATCTATGGAGCGCCAAAATAACAAACTCAGATATTTGAAGATATCTTTAATTATTTGAAGATATTATTAATTCATTTCATGCACGCAACATTGCAATCAAAGATCTCTTCAAATAATTAATGATATCTTCATTTGAATTGAATTATTGATATCATTATTTATTCCGCTGAATTGATGCACACAATAATTTAATTGTTGCTCTCCTCAAATGAATTATAATTTAATGATACCAATAATAGAATTAATGCATGCTACAATTCAATTGAAGAGAGCAATAATTCATTAATGCTAACATCACTTAATGTGCGCAATAAATGGATTATTGCTCTCTTCTATTGAATTAATGATATCATTAATTAAATTGATGCGTGCAATAATTATGTTAGTGAGAGTAATTATCTAATTGAGATATAATCCTTAATTAATTCGACATATCCACAACTGAATGAATGATTTCTTTAATTGAATTGTTGCTCTCTTTTGAAAAACAAAACAACGATGTGCGCATTAATTACTTATGAAATAGCCCTGTATATATAATTAAAAAGATCTATTGAATTAAAAGAGATAATCAAGTCATTCATACAGAGCTCTAAATTAATTTTTGCAAGCAATATTTCCACCACATGGATATTATTGGACTTCAATTATTTGAGCTTATGTAAAACATTAAGATTTTAAAAATCATCCAGGTGAATTTGTATTACAAAAGTCATGAGAGGACACGTCCAGTTTTTGAACAAAAACAGAAAGTAATATATTCCCTTGAATTTGGTCATCCCTGTCCTCAGTGTGTTTCAGACGTGTTTAGGGGGGGGGGGGGGGGGGGCGGTCCAACACGTTTAGCGGATATTTAGTTGTTGGCATGTGGCGGGAGCGAAACCAGGAATTATCCAAGGGGAGGACGTAATGAGTGCCTAAAGCACGAAATCTCTAAACAAAAATATCTAAGATGAAGGAAAATCGTGATTTTTGGGGGTTTTCTATTACAATTTTGTCCTCATATTTCAAAGTGAGATGATCGTCAAAATTGACATAATTTCCATGTACATATCATAAACATGTAGATATTTTTGTAACAGTATATGAAGGAATCTGGAGCAAATCCATCTTCACAAGTCAAGGGTTATTGATTCGTTACCTCGCACTAACCCTTGACATCAGTCGCTATTTAAAAGTTGGGCTCAAGAAAAAGGATGACGCAATACGCTAAAATAAATCAGCCAATGGGATTTCTTGTTTCAGATGAAAGTTTGGTAAGGGAATAAACAGAAAGTAAAAAATGGCGTCCGTTGACGAAAAGATATGTGAAAAACATCAAATCGATCATTTGACTGAAAACCAAAAGCTTTCGATATCATGTATCAGAGAAGAAAAAGGTGTTTTTATTGGAACTAAAACCGGCAGTGGTAAATCGCTATCTTACGAAGTTGTTCCCATTATTTTGGAGGAAAATGCAGTGACGCTGATAGTAGCCCCACTTTTCAACATCATTGCATGTTAAATTATTTCGTAACGCAATCAATAATTAATATTTTTCGTCCTTTAATTGTTGTAGTTTATTATTTAGTTCATAGTCAATTTTAGACAACTTGTTTAATTTGTTAAAACATAGTCGACAAACGTACTTCGACAATCCATCATTTTCATTCGGCTCATACCCCAAAACCTCGTCTAATTGTTTTTCAAGCAAAACGAACTCCCGAAAATCAATCGACGGTATCTGTCTTATACTAATTGGCCACAAATTATACACCATAATGCCGTCGCCATGCGTGTTTACTGTTTAGTTTTTTCGACCGATTATAAAAGCCGTTGTCTGATTGGTTTGCAGCTTCAGGCTGCAAACCAATCATATGCTTCTTCTCGAGCCCAACTTTTAAATAGCGACTGATGTCAAGGGTTAGTGCGAGGTAACGAATCAATAACCCTTGACTTGTGAAGATGGAGCAAATCCTGATTCTGAAGTTATATAAACTGGTGTTATACACCGGATTTTCAAACAATTTATGGTTTTTGCAACGTTTGATTAAAGTTTTCTGTAAGGCCACATCTATGTAGTTACATTTACACAGAATGTTTTTTTTTACAAAGATATCTAATTTTTATCTATATCAAAAGTCAACAAAAAACTTAAAAGTAATACAAAAAATGTATATAATTATTAATACTTGTTTTAGATCTTTTAGGCACTGCATTATACAGAATTTTGATTTTATTTATCATACTTTTTGGTTGAATTACTACCGAGTCTGGCCCGTACAGCATGTGTTGACAAACGAGGGAGTCTATATCATAGAAGTATATATATATATATATATATATATATATATATATATATATATGTATGATAAATAAAAAATATATATATATATATATATATATATATATATATCAGGGAAGTCGTTGTGGCCGAGTGGACTTACGCACTGGTTTGACAATCTTGCTTGGTGGTGGGTGCCGTACGTCGCTGGTTCGACCCCGGGCTGGGGCGAAAATTTTCAGTACCTAGTTGTGATTATTTAGTGCTTTATATATATATTATATATATAAATATATATATAATGATAATTATTATAAGTTATTATTACAATTAAAGTTATCATTATGGACACTACTACCCCTCCTCCGACCGGTCGCGGTAGCTCAATGGTAGAGAGTTCGCTTCGTAACCGGGAGGTCGTGAGTTCAAGCACCGTTCATCCGCAAACCCAATTTTAAGACGTTGAAATTGGTAGTGATTGCTCCTTCGCCAAACGCTCGACATTTAGAAGTGAGAATCACGGATCTTTTAGATGTGACCTTATAAACGTAGACCCCTGGTCGTACATGTAGTAGGTGTTCGCACGATATTTCAAAGAACCCTCACTGCTACGACCTTGAACCCTATGGATACATTGGATAGGTACTCCGCTTAAAGCTGGTTACGTCTCAATATGAATAAAATATTCTCGACGGGACGTAAATTATATAAGCAATCAATCATCCAATCAATACTATCCCCCCCCCCCTTTTTGGTTGTTGATTTTCTTAAGGCGATAATTTCAACGAAATGTGTGGATTCCCTGTCTATCCCATCCCAATTTCCATTTATGTAATCGTTTCACACTTTTTTGTAAGTTTTAGAGATTGGCCTTATGTATTTAGCGTGGTGAGAATGATTGTTTGGATGTTTCAAAGTGTTTGATTGCCCGTGTGTATCAGAGTGTTTAACTGGCCGCGTGTTTCAGAGTGTTCAATTGCCTGTGTGTAAAGGAAAGTGTTCAATTGACCGTGTGTAAAGGAAAGTGTTCAATTGACCGTGTGTAAAAGAAAGTGTTCAATCCCCTGTGTGTAAAGGAAAGTGTTCAATTGCCTGTGTGTAAAGGAAAGTGTTCAATTGACCGTGTGTAAAGGAAAGTGTTCAATTGCCTGTGTGTAAAGGAAAGTGTTCAATTGACCGTGTGTAAAGAAAAGTGTTCAATTGCCTGTGTGTAAAGGAAAGTGTTCAATTGACAGTGTGTAAAGGAAAGTGTTCACTTGATAAGCAAAAATTCAAGGAGTGAATAAATCTATATTTCACAAATTTCGACCGCAGCAATGTCTTCTATGTTGTTTTTAGTACCAAATAGTAAATTTTCGTACTAAAATACCAATAACTGTAGAAGTGTTCAGTTGCAGGTGGGGAGTTAAGGTGTTCATTTGACACGCGTTACACGTGTGTGTGTGTGTGTGTGTGTGTGTGTGTGTGTGTGTGTGTGTGTGTGTGTGTGTGTGTGATAGCAATTTGACTCATATGTGCTTTTAATCAGCTTGATTGGCTCACTCTTCCGTAACGTTTTATTTCCAAATGTATACATAAAACGAAAGTTAACCAAATAATAATATAGTTTAGCAGATAAATATTACCAATAAATCTGTTTTTCTTATTGGTAATCGAGATTTTCTTTATTCTAGATTATGATTTATAAATCGAAAGTTAAAAATGCATAATGGTGTACGTGTACAAGTTTAAACAAAAATACTATTCGATCAAAAAAGAAAAGAAAAAGATATTTACCTGTCATTTATAGAGCTTACTACAAGGTATTACTGACACAAATAATTCGAAGCTCGTCGTGAATGTAACAATATACTTGGTACATTCCGTGAGTTTTAAATAGGACATATCGGGTGCGCCTGTATCGGTTTTAGAAATCTAAAATATTAAGGAAACAAAACTCGAACACATAATATAAGATCGCATGCACGAGTACAACAGTTTATTAATACACGTGTACATAGACATCTGGAGGTTCATTATTCCACTCAATTCATTCTACAATAGAAAATAAGATGTTAAGTATATGAAACACAAATATGTATTTGGTACAAAAACATAGGTCCGCTGCATGAAATACCCCCCTCCTGCGGCCAATGGATATTGCTAATCGTTTTTTAGCTATAGATTTAAATATATTTGTACAAAAGGCCGAATTCAATATAAAAAGGGATATAATCAAAAGAGTTATATCTATACATTGTTTGCAGATTCCAATTATTTTAATGAAAGGAAATCTTTACGTCTGACGTAAATGTTAGCAAAACTCCCCAACATAAACTAGGCAAACCAAACTTTAAAACTATATATTTACTCAAGCGAATGCGGGTGATATCGTCCCGATTACCTATTCGCACCTAGTGGATTCGCACCTTTACCTGTACGCTCCAAGTGGATTCGTCCTCCGTGGTTTCGCCCCCATTGAGTATGTAGCAACAATGGTCGGAACGATTGATCAGTGCATACTCCCCTTAAATAACAATGAGCAATTGAATTGAAATTAATGAATACTATATATTAATTTACCGACGCCCAAGGTGTGCTCATTTTTATCATTATACCAACAATTTTTGGATATTTATATCCGGCAACAGTGATCGGGACGATTGATCAGAGCATACTCTCTTTTAACGATGAGCAATTTAATTGAAATTAATGAATACTATACAGTATATTAATTTACCGACGTCCAAACTTGCTTGTAACTGAAACATACCAATGCTGGTCATATTGAAGTCATTTGGTATGCTGGGAAAGTCAATATCTTTAATATATGACATCGTTGGAACCCACGGGTTGATTCAATGATTATCATTGAACGTCCCACTGAAGAATTTTTCACTCATATGGAGACTTCACCATTGTCAGTGAGGGTTGGAAAATTTAGGCCTATGTTTGGCGCTTAAATTATGGCCTTTGAGCAGTGGGTTCCGATGATGAATAGTTCATAATCGTATCCTATTATAAATGGTATACCTTTATTTTAGAATCATATATTACAAAATAGACAAGTGCATCAAAATTGGTACCGTATAAGTTTTACATTATGACCCCTGGGTCGAGGCCTCTGCTGGTGGATTGTTAGTCCCCGAGGGTCTCTACAGCCCAGTAGCTAAGTACTTCGTTACTAGCTTGAAAATACGGATGTATATTTAATTGCTGTTATAAAATTTAAAAATTCATTTCAAAATTAAGGATTATCTCCCTCATGCATAGCTCTTATCCTTGGACGAATTTGGCTCCACTTGTTTGGCACGCTGTTTTTGGCTATATTTAGATCTAAAACTTCATAGTTATTTCGGATTTCAAACATCTCGGTTGAGCATCACTGAAGAGACATTATTTGTCGAAATGCGCATCTGGTGCATCAAAATTGGTACCGTATAAGTTTTACAAGATAAGCACACACAATCTTTTTCATTTTCTTATTTTGCGCTTATATATAGTCATCATAGCTAATCGTCTTCTCAATGGCATAGAGGCAACTAAAATACAATGTGATCTGCTGTCCTCATAGAAATTCTTTCAGGTTAAATGAACCACAGGTTTTTAAAGTATCATCAAAAGTAAAGAATAATTAATACATGGATGTCTAATAAAACTGAGTAAGTTAAGTATCTCTACATGTATATCCCTCCCGAACTAATTTAGAGATAAAATTCAATGTTATGACTCATTACTTTAATTCACGAAGGAGAGCTTATTCAATGTTTAGGCATGTATCAATGCAAACAAAACAGTATTCAATGGCTTAATCACAACAGGGCGTCTCTTTTCTTTTAATATGTAAATTATATGTATAATAACGAAAAGTCATGTATTTTTCAAATGAATAAATATCTATGATTTTTTTTTAATGATTCTATTACTTCATTCTATTATAAAACAAATAATAACAACGATTTTGCATTTATTATCTAAATTTCATCCTAGTCATACGATCCTCTACAGAATAAAGTGTGCTGCATTAGGCCTGAGTAGATCTAAGTACTGTAATGTTAGCCTGGTTCCCGAGGCCTTCCGATGTGCAAGCACGAAGGCCAGGCACTCACTGTCGAATGGATTCTTCCACACATGTAGCTCAAAATCCAATATGGCGGACTCAATGGTAAGTAATGGGAATCTACGTAAATGAGCGTATCATGGCTTAATTAGCTGTGTCACTTTCGATTTTACGTCATCAATTGCCAGAGACAGACCTTAGGAAATGTATAATCCTTGGTTTTCCATGTGACACGCTTGTTTGATATAGTCTTATCCTTTTCTTTTCAAGCAAGTAGGCGATATATACTGAGTTTTATAGATGACACGCACCAGTTTTCCTATTTCGAACCGGCAATTTCAGATCGAAAATCCTCGACTCATTTTTGGACAATTTTTGATTACATATAGATGTCATGACGTGCTTTACTTTGATAAGACTGTATAGGCTATTGCTGAAGTTTATACGATGACTTTCCTGTGCGATGATGGAGGTGTTTTAAGCTTTTATTGGACTTATAGTGTACAATTTTACAGATTCTCGATATTATATACATGTGTATCATTATGTATAATAATTATCTTAATTTCAGATAATTTTCCATACATATGGAAAGAAGAAACATATGATAGTGGGTGAAAAAAACACCCTCATATATAATGTTTTATGAATATGCAAAACCATGCCAACAGGTATTATGAGATGTATATATTGCTTGTGTAGTAGATAAGGCTATTTATGCATTTTATAATTCAGTAACATGGTGTCTGACAGTGTAATTATTTAATTCTTATGTTGACCTGCCAACTTTATGCTTGATCCAATAGGCTTGATTTAAAGTTTCTGTTGTTACTTTGGTTTATTGTGAATACTCTTCAGATTTCAGAGGGGATCACTAACAATTTCATTGTCAACGGTTACTATTCCTCTCTGATTCACAGTCCTGCTTGTCCAAAATTATATTTGTGGGTCGGTCCAGAGTTTTTATATATTGCCAAATGCTATACATTGAGGTATTCTATTTTTGTCTTATCATTATATTTTACATTTGTTTGTAACTCAAATTTTTTGTCTTCTTTATGAGAGAACTGAGTTCATACACTTCAATTTAAAAATCTTATGCAGTAGCCAGGAATTCTGTATCTAACAACAAAAACAAATTTTACATAATATGAAGTACATAATATGACACTATTGTAATATTCATTGTTATGCTTTTGCACAAACTCATTGGTACTGCTTGGATTTGATACTAAATTCACACCTGCTAAAGCTTCAAAGAAAAAAATGTAGAAGATCACCATCTGGAGAAACCCTCATTCATCCCCAAAAACAAAGTTTTGCAGTTATGTTTCTCTCACTGTATTGAAAATTTTGTGGTACTTATGTACCAAATTAATGCTTCTTAATATAGTTTTGTGGAAAACAAAAGAAAGATAACCAGATTGATCTCTTTATTTTACCATGTAGTCTACAGACTCCAGATGGAAAGAAATAGAGAAAGACTTTCTAAAGGGGTATTCAAGGACCCATCCTCCTCCACACTAATTGATATTGGAAGGAATTAACATCCAACTTGAATGAAGAATTACAGACTTCCAGAACAGGCTAACTAAATCAATTTGTTACAGTCTGTTATTTCAAGTTTCCCACCTCTTATAGCAATAACAAAAACAATTATTTCTGGCATCTAAAGGTGTGAGTATTTAGTTAAGAAGTTTATCATATTCTAAAATATGTTCCCTTTGTTAGTGGAAGAAATTCAATCCCAAATTCATCAAATTCAATACTAACATTTTCTGGATTGATAAAACACAATAGTGACAAATGCATGATTGTTGTATAGAAAGAACTCACCTACCTTGTTTTATTTCAGGTGCATCATGCAGACCCCTTTTTTTAAGGAGAAGCCAGATCTTCAGATGACTTCATTGAAAATGAGAAATTTCTGAGTGGAAGTGAAGAATGTTGCATGCATACAAGCAGACATCAGCATTCCCTCCCTCTTGTTTGTGTAAGTAAAACCTGCATGAATATAAAACTTTAGATTCAAAATTCACAGTTGATTGTTCATCGTCTACAAAAATTACAGGCTTGTTTCATTATTTATCTATGATAAAATTATGACATAATTAATATTTATGATGTATGTGCATTGTGTATTTGCTACTATTCCTGATCCATATCAATACAAATCTTTACTGATTATTCTGATGTTGGTGACATTGCTTTTAATTTTTAGATTAGAGGTGAGCTTTTTGAGAAAGACTCATGGAGGAAGTTTGAGAGTGTCAGTTCTCAGATCAAGAAGTTAGCTAGCACTAGGAGGAGTAGCAATTCATTCCACAGTATGACATGAGAAATACATGACTAGAAAGACCTGAAAAAGGAGATTTGGCATTGTTTCATGTGGAGATTAAAGAATCTTCGAAATATATAACACAGACATGTTTCAGTTACTTGGGGATAACACTTATGAGGAATTTTGCTAACTTTCAGATTGGAATGTATTGCACAAGAAATGCTTGATCACAACCCTCTTTTATTAAAATCCTTTTCTATGCAAATAATTAGTGTAAATGAAATTTAGCTATTTCATTAGTAAACATGTTTTCTGTGCAAGTGTGTGTCTTTGACATTAAATGCTATGATATTGAAGTATTCTTAAATAATGAAAGATCTCTACTAGTTCTTTCAAAGGAAAGTCAACAACAGGAATCGAACCTGTTCCTCCATCGTACAGATACGAAAGTGTGCACCATAACACCATGTTGGCATACATTAAGAACTGGTAACTGGTAGCCTTGGAAAGTAAATATTGTATTATTCTTGTACAATTGATACTGGTTAGTGATATATATATATATATATATATATATAATATATATAATGTAAGCCTCATGTTTGGTAGTCAATAAAGCATTTGAATTGAATATATTCCTTGTTCATGAAGAAAGTTTAATATTCTGAAATTTAAATAAATCTAGCATTTCTGTATGTGAAATACCTTTAAAACTAGTTCAAAGATATGTCTTTGTAATCCAGTGATTATCTGGGTGAGAATAGGTCCTCTGCACCTGATTGCATATTGTGAGAAAAGAGTGAACATAGAGTGACCATTGAATAAGATTATAAACTGAAATCTTGTGTCACAAGTGTGACACAATCAATTAAGAACGATCTGACCCTTACTGCTCAAAAGACCAAAGTATCATGTATAGGTCTAAATACAAGCAATTGATGGTGACCCTTGAATATGAATGAAATTTTTAAAAAAAAATAGAGAAACAAATAATAGGTCCTGAAAATCATTGGATGGAAGTTTTTGGGTCCATATGAGTGAAATATTCTCGAGAGGGGTGTTAAACAATATACAGTCAATCATAAGTCCAAATCTTCATTGTCTATTTCCACATTGCACGTGTTTACAGAATTAGTGCATGTAGGTGTAACTTGTATCATTCTAGGATAACATGTTATGCCTTGCTTAATATCACTTATTTACAACATGCAAGGGGTACTCATAAACAGCTAGCAGTTGCAATAATATTTATGCTGCTTTAAAAGAATAACCAGTCAAAATGAGTCGAGGAAATTCGATCTAAAATTGCCGGTTCGAAATAGGAAAACTGGTGAGTGTCATCTATAAAACTCAGTCTATATCTTCACCAGCAACCCAATGCAACCCACCAATAGTAGAAAAAACGAAGTGACACGGTTAGATTTAATTTAATACACGTGAAAAATATGCGAGTTGACGACTCACCTACTTGCTTGAAAACAAAGGGATAAGTCTATATCAAACAAGCGTGTCACATGAAAAACCAAGCATTTTACATATCATAAGTTCTGTCTCTGGCAATTAATGACATAAAATCGAAAGTGACATAGCTAATTAAGCCATGATATGCTCATTTACGTACATTCCCATTACTTATCATTGAGTCCGCCATATTGGATTTTGACCTATGGAAGAATCTATTCGACAGTGAGTGCCTGGCCTTCGTGCTTGCACATCGGAAGGCCTCGGGAACCAGGCTACTGTAATGTGTGACACCACAGTCTATATTTTGACGTCATATCAATAGAACTGAAGCAGTGGCGAGTTGAAGGGTGAATATTTAGCACTCGCGCACATCATATGTGTCATGCTATGGCGGATCTAGAGAAATTCATAATTGTACACATGAAAACATTTGATATCATATGATTGTGATCAAGTTGATTAATTCTAGGCTTGTGAATGGATTTCAAAGTAAATAGAATAATTACCTGTATTACTAGAACGCTGGTACTCAGAGATATGTCTCCCACAACTTCTTTCGTGTGGGTGAGTGGAGAGAATATTTTGAATGCCACATGTCTTCGTCTAAACTTCTGCCAGCATTCAGTAAGACATTATCCCGCCATATTATTTGTGTTTCTACAAGTATGTAATTTTATTGCCTTATCACGTTGAAGAGTTTCAAAGGGGAATAACTCTTGGTTACAAAATGCATTTCCCCACATAAATCATTCACTTCAAATTGTATGAAATAGGCAGATTCCCAAAAGTTTTAGTTTAGATTTATGAAGAACATAGATTAGTTGTTTTAAAAACGTGTGTCACTTTCTTTGAAGTGGATGTGAATAAAAGTTATTGGATTTAGAGACCATTTTACAGATTTGTTCAATTATAAAATCACTTAGGATTGTACATTATTCATTTTTTTCCTTAAATGAAAAATATGGGATCTGTTTAATAATTTAATACGAAAATTAGAATTTTAAGACTATTCATAATGTTTTATACTCAACTTTTGTGCCAAAACTACCAAATTCTAGAAAATAGCCAAACTTGATAAATTTGTACCTGTTTCCATAGCAACCATGATCACCATCTAATTTTTAAATATATTTTCTTGAATATGTTATATAGATGTTTCATTCAGGTGAGTTTCGTGAAAATCGGTGACTATGCGTGCCGAATTTTTTAAGTGGTTACAGAGAATGGCTTTTAAGTTTCATGTTCCTTTTAAAAAACCCAAACTGGTATTTAAATTGAAACATTGGTACCTATGCAGTTGTTTTCTAGCCCAGTGAAATGATACATCTTCAAAACATGAATCATTTTGAGTATTTTTTTGTAACTCTGATGTACAGTTCAATTCGAATCTGGTGTAGTCATATTAAAGTAATATAATGAATAGCAAAATTTATCATTTGTTGAAAAAGTTGGTATCTTTAAATCGTTGTTTGTGAAATGTTTAATTTGTTGTATCAGATTTAAGAAAGGTGTGTGTTGGTTGTAGATTTTCCACACAAAAATCATTTTGGGATTTTTGTACCAACCAATCGAAAATCGCCCTTTTGGGCGGAAAAAAATAATTTTGTTATATACATTTTCTTACCTGTTTTAACGACTTGAACTCTCTAACCTCTCGGCCACCGCAGAGGTTTATGTATATATGTGTGTGTGTGTGTGTGTGTGTGTGTGTGTGTGTGTGTGTGTGTGTGTGTGTTTGTAAGCCCTGTCAATTGAACCAGTGAATAAGAAGGCACACGTGTAAATCAACACGGGGTCGGCCAAAAGAACACGGAAATGGTGGTGTTCAGTTGGATTTTTATAAAAATCAGCATAAAATCATTAAATAGGTCATCTACCATCAAAATCCTGAAGTGTTTACTTAACAGGATTTATGAGATATGTGTAAAAGGTGTGTAAAGATTTAGCACTCGTCCATCTTTTTTCCTTGCGAGCATGGCTTACACACTTTCGAAGTGCGCATGCTCTGTTTTAAATGACGTCATTTGTGATATCATCATAATGGAGTTTTCCAGGGAAAGAAGTTGGCCCGTCTGAGGTAAGTAAACACGGTTGAAAGAAATTTTTTGCATATTATCAATGGGTTTTTTATTACATAGACTGATTAAATGGTGTTTCATACCGATCGTGTTATCTACAAGCGACAGAGTACCCGAGTTACTGAAAATTTCGATGATAAAAGTGATAAATCTGCGTGAACTGTTTGGTTTTTTTCTTCTTTTTGAAATATAATCTTTGCAGTTAATGTACTCTGTATACTAAGAATTCATATTGATTTTGGATAGAATTTCACAAAAAGATTTGCGCCAGGTCCTTAGGAATCAACCCCTTACCCCACCCCCTACACGGCACATTTTTTGGATGATTGGAACGTATACCCCTTTACATCTGTCTCCCTACTTTGAAGTTTTTTCCAACGCCATGACATAGATAATAAATAGATAAATAAATAAAAATGCAAAAATAAAAAAGAAAGATGTATATGAATGTATTCGGATTGGCATGTTCCACTTTGTCTGGGTTGAAATCCCTGAGGATGCAAATGTACATTACGCCGCACTGCTTGCAGTACGTACATGGTACAGGCGTACCGCATAGGTATGTAACTACTAAGACTATAAACCAAACAGAATATGATATGTAAAACTATTACTCTGAATGCATTTTACTTGTTTACAATGTAGCCTGTCGGGCTGTGGTGTCACACGCGTGGTTTACACGTGCACTTTAGGTGGCAGTGGAGGAAATTCGAACCATGTATGGATTATTGTCTCCTGGTAACTTTGGCAGTTACCTTTTGCTTTCAATCTACTTTTTAAGAATAATTCAACCCTCGCTAATCATTTCCAAGCTGCATTTCGATCTTGGAAGAATGATCTTCAGCTACAATACAAAATTAAGGGATGATGTTGTGTACTGAGTTTTTCTTGATTGTTTACATCTGTGATTGTTTATGTGATGTATAAACTGATCAAGCTGTACAGTGTCATGACATATAGTGGCATAACTTCCATTTATATGCTTGCGCATCATTTTGTCAGAAGAAGAAATTTCTAAAATTAAGATTTTTAACATGTATATGATTATATGTGTTTGTTTGATTTTAATATAATACCTGTAGAGAATATTTCAGTAATATGAAGTGCGACACATTTAGACGCATGCATGTGGTGTTTGAAGGTCTCATCTGAAAGACCAGCAACTTTCTCTTTTGAATGCTAAATATGACGATGGAGCATTCACCTCACTACCTACATTTACACCCTAAATAAAGTACATTAGCATGGCTCGAAACCATGATTTCTTCATCATGAAGCAAATGCTCTGTTACCACTGAGCTACCAATTTTTTAACATGAATTCATAGCTAAAAATTTTAAAAATTTGTAACTAATTTTTTGGTTAATTCCATAAATATTCCTCTCTCTAGACACAATTCTGGGTAACCCCCTGCCTTTGGGGATATAAGCACATCATTTCTTTCAGAATGGGACAATGTCAGGAGAGCTTTTGTTATTTGTTATACTCTTAGTGTTGATGGCATCTATGAACAACAGGATAATGTTTTTAGATTATTATTTCTGATATCATATTTGTAAATTGTTTATGAGGGGTTGTTAAAGTTTGTGGACAAAAGGACACACTTATTAAAAATTCAAAGTTATGATAAGTAAAAAATATAGGAGATGTGTAACAAGATTGTAGATTTGAACATTTTAATTTTAATTAATTTTTATAAGTATTGATTTCAGATACATGTATGACATTGCATGCTTGATCGGGGAGGGGGGGCTACAGTTAGATAATATTCTGGTCAGCACATTCGATAAACTACAGTTGTACATGGAACTCATTAAATCACTTCTTTTTCTTTCAGTGGTCTTCAACTTTTAATCTCCAAGAAGGAAATGTAATTAAAAGATGAATAAAATATCCCTAAGAATACCAGAAGAAAGGCTGTGTTGAGAAAAACAGCCCTTCCTCAGTACCTCAGAACTAGATGATAGCCCTTGTTACTTTATGCTGAATATGACACAGTATAGAAGATCTGATCATGAAAAAGTTACACCATTGATACACTTGCCAACTGCCAAAACTACTTTCTGATAGTATGACGAGATTAGAAGATATCATGGTGTAGTCATGACACAAACTGCAAATCAAAGATTGTCTTCCCCAGAGGATGAACAGAGTGCTTCACATGGATAACATTTCCTTTTCGAGTTTTGAAATTAGTAAGTATGCAAAATATTTTAGGCCACATAGTCATAAAATTATTTTTTAGATTTCCATCCTTGCTTGGAAAAAAATGGGGCAGGTGGTGTATTTTTTATTTTTCAGAATATATATTTCCCGTTCATTATACTCGCATGTTGCTGTAGAGTGTAGATTACTTCATTATTTTTTTTTACATTGTTTTCTTTGGACAAAATTTTCATACAGCAATATTATAATTGTTTTTAAGTGATTTTGAAGTACATTTTCATGTAACACTGAAGTTGAACATTCTTTTGCGCTTTTTTGAATAATAGTAATTTTTAGCTCACCTGAGCTGAAAGTTTAAATGAGCTTTTCCAATCCCCTGTTGTCTGTCTGTCTGTAAACTTTCACATTTCTGACTTCTTCTCAAGAACCACTGGGCCAATTTCAACCAAACTTGACAAAAAGCATCCTTTGTGAAGGGCTTTCAAGTTTGTTCAAATAAAGGGCCACACCCCCTTTCAAAGGGAAGATATAATTACAAAATTGCAAAAATAGGGTTGGGTCATTTAAAAATTTTCTCCTAAAGAACCACTGGGCCAGAAGAGCTGAAATTTACATGAAAGCTTCCTGACATAGTGTAGATTGAAGTTTGTTCAAATCATGACCCCCATAGGTAGGATGGGGCCACAATAGGGGATCAAATATTTTACATACAAATATAAAGGGAAAATCTTTAAAAATCATCTTCTCAAGAAACACTGGGCTAGGAAAGTACAAATTTACATAAAAACTTCCTGACATAGTGCAGATTCAGGTTTGTTAAAATCATGACCCCCTGGGGTAGAATGGGGCCATAAAAATATTCTTCTCAAGAACCATTAGGCCAGAGCAGTTTACATAATTTACATGAAAGCTTCCTGACATACAGCTCTGTAGTGCAGATTCAAGTTTGTAAAAATAAGATTTCGAAAAGGTGTCGCTGTGTTTGGTGTAATTTTTGTTCGTTCTGCACAAACTTGCTCACTCAGCTTGACACAGCCTAGGTGTTCATATGTAATTTTTTTTATTTTTTGTAACTTAAAATGTCGTGTAGCAATGGTGGCCAGATCAAATTTTCCTTCCAATGTTATAATAGGACTAGACATGGGTATCATTTTGCATACAATTTAAAGTATGTTTTTGCAAAAACACATTTTTCTAATGCCTGTACACATTGATTTATTAAACACCAGGCACGTCCTCCTATCCCCTTTACAAGCTATGTTTGTGTGGGGGTTTTTGGAGTTAGATTTTAGGTAGGAGAAATCATGGCCCCGTGAGTAGGTTGGGCCACAATACTTAAATAGGGATCAAAGTTTTAGAAGCGAATATGTAGAACAAATCTTTAAATATGGGCCAAGGTGAATCAGGTGAGCGATGTGGCCCATGGGCCTCTTGTTTGAATATGCAGTTTATGCAGGATCAGGATATGCCATTGCCGTATCCGCTAATTAATGAGTCATAATTACCATCATTGTACCACAAAGCAACAGTCACTGTACTGTAGTTCTTTTGCTTAACATTATTCAATTCAGTTTGCCATCATCTTCTTCTAGTCTAAGACACGCACACACAATAATAAAAGTTCCAAACACAGAATTGGGAAATGGCATGGTATCGCATACTTTCACATTCAATAGCATCTCCATTAATCAATTTTAACAAGGCATACATGCGCAGTCACTTGACCAAATGCATATCACACTGCAACAGTCCTTCACAACTACCACATCTTTGGGTACCCTTATAATAGAAACATGTCAAATATAACCACAACATGCCAAAATGTTAGGGTCAGTCATTGAAATGCTCTAAATGTTTGATATACAAGCCAAATATTTGTTCTCAACTTCTTTTTTTTTTAAAAAAGGTAGAATAAAAAACAATGGGGTGGATAATTTTGAGAGGGGTGGGCGTGGATGATAATCTGTAAATATGAAATTCTATGTGGCCTTAAGTACAGTAAATATGAAAGCAGATCTTAGTATTTAACAATTTTGTTGATCCATAATTTATTTACAGATTTTATATGATCTTATTTTGTATAATTAAAATCTTAGATGATATATGTAGAATAATTATATCATTTAGCAAAATGTAATGATTTGTAAACTATAGATACATATACATGTAGTAAATTTGTGTAACAATTAATACATTCAACCCAAAAATGAATTTGCATATTTTAATTGATTTTTAGGTCACCTGAACCAAAGGTTCAAGTGAGCTTTTCTGATCACATTTTGTCTGTCGTCTGTCCGTCTGTCTGTCTGTCTGTCCGTCTGTAAACTTTTCACATTTTCGACTTCTTCTCCAGAACCACTGGGCCAATTTCAACCAAACTTGGCCAAAAGCATCCTTGGGTGAAGGGCTTTCAAGTTTGTTCAAATGAAGGGCCATGTCCCTTTCAAAGGGGAATTAATCACAAAAATAGGGTGGGGTCATTTAAAAATCTTCTTCTCAAGAACCACTGGGCCAGAAGAGCTGAAATTTACCTGAAAGCTTCCTGACATATTGCAGATTCAAGTTTGTTCAAATCATGGCCCCCGGGGGTAGGATGGGGCCACAAGGGGGGATCAAAGTTTTACATACAAATATATAGGGAAAAACTTTAAAAATCTTCTTCTCAAGAACCACTAAGCCAGAAAAGCTGAGGCCAAAAATAAAAATTGATTTGTTTGATGTACTCCGACCGACCAATCAAATTTGTTCCTACCCGACAATTTTTTCCAGCAATTTAAAACTTTTTTTTAGGGGGGTGGGGGGGGGGTCCCTTGAAAAATAGAAAATTCTCCTTATTTTAAAAGAAAATATTACAAATTTTCATGACATTAAAAAAAAAAACCAACCTACCGACCCACCTTGAAAAATGTGAGTCAGAGTACATCAAACAAAAATATTTTTAATGATGGCCTGAGATTTACATGAAAGCTTCCTGACATAATGCAGATTCAAGTTTGTTCAAATCATGGGCCCCGGGGGTTGGATGGGGCCACAATAGGGGATCAAAGTTTTACATACAAATATATATGAAAAATCTTTAAACATCTTCTTCTCAAGAACCACTGAGCCAAAAAAACTGATTTTTACATGAAAACTTTCTGACATAGTGCAGATTCAAGTTTGTTCAAATCATGGCCCCCAGGGGTAGGATGGGGCCACAATTGGGGGGGACCCCATCAGTAAGCACGCCCCCTACTTCCGGTGTAATTGCAGTAACTGCAAAAATGAAGGTCATTGTGTACACTACTTCATTATCATTTAATGTTGTTCACGTTCTTCTGACCCAGGGATCGAATATTTTCCTACAATTTACAGTGGATCAAAGAGAATTGTTTTATAGTTTTTTTCTTCTTTATGCATATATGACCCAGTATGTCTCTGCAGAGCACAGATTTACATCTGGCATTTTCTAATTACTTAATGTTCACTATTTTTAGCGATCAATTAAGTTTTTTAAAATTAGTTTTTCAATCAAAATTAGCATAAATATAAATCTATAGCTAACCAGGGGTATGATGCATGTGACCCAAATTTGTCATTATGCAGGGGCCTATATCTATTCTACGAAGTATATTTGATGCGCATTAAAGTTTGAAAATTTTAATTCAAAATATGCATTAAAACCGCTGTTTAAACAAGGCATAAGTATCATTTTAAAGGTACATATGTACGTAAGTATCTTTGCTAGATATGATGTTCAAAAAGATTAATCAGTTTTTTTAATTACTGATTAGATCACCTGAGTGGGTATAAGGATTGATAAACTAAGATTTTGAATTTTTAAAAAAGCTAACAGACAGATGAAAGAGCTTGATAAATACCATAATACAGTCCATCATAACATGGGTGTATGAAAATCAGGTTCTAGAGCAGATATTAATATATTAGGTAGAACATTGATGATACATCTTATCTGGTATATATATGTAAGTTGTAACACCCTCTTCATTAATACTGTGCATTTTGACAAAATGGTATATGAAGTCCAGTGGTTCCATTGAATTTGAACATATGCTGAATAAATATATAGTTAGTAGTGGTAGGGAACAGGTATTGCTTGAATGTGTCTACTAGATTTCTTGTTAAATAACCTTCACTTTAATTTCAGTCAAACATAATTTTGCATCAAAGAGAAAAAGTGGCTTTGACATAACCTAGAAAATACAATATTCATTAAAAAGAGCATGGCACCACGATAGCTAGATGCCCATATTCCCAGCAAATTGAGCCAGTCTTAAAGAGAGTCCACTAGAGATGAAATAAAACTCATTAAAATGTATTGAGAAAAGGTATATATATACAAGTTTTGATTTGCACCTTAAGAGTATATTGATAATTTGTATTTTGACAGCCTCCAACTGAAATACAGTGAAAATATTGCTGCAGTACTGTAATTATGTCTCCCCTCTTTCAGGGGAGACATATTGTTTTTGTACTTTCTGTCCATCTGCCACAAAATCTTGTGAACACTTCTCCTATATGGCTTATCGGATAGACTTGAAACTTTGTACAATGCTTCATTGCCATTTGTAGATGTGCATATTGTCGGGACAGGGGGGTCCAATTATTTTTCTAAAAGTTAATAGTAGATCTAAGAGGTGTGGAGGATGTTAAAATAGCTTGTGAATACTTCTCCTATACGGCTTATCCGATAGACTTGAAATTTTGTAGAATACTTCAATGCCATTTGCGATGTGCATATTGCAGGGACAGATCAAAGATCCAAATGTTGTCCCTAATATAGTGGATTGTAGGGGTGGAGGGTGTAAAATAGTTTGTGAACCCTTCTCCTATGTGGCTTAATTATTGGAGTTCATAATGTCTTTGTTCCTGCTCATGCTTTATCTTCCATACCATGGAGTACATTAAGGGGTTGGAGGTTTCATTTGGAGCACTTCCAATTTTGGGAGCTGGGGATACATTTGTTTTTCATAAAAACAATCTGAAGTTATGATATATTTGTCATAAAATGTTTATGATATCTGTATCACTTTGAATCTTTAAAAATGATAATTGATATATGAATTAATATTTACAGCTGATCATTTGATAAACACTTACTTTGTAGAAATAGAAATTATGATTTTTATCTAATTGTACATTTCTTGCTACCTTTTACGAAGACCTTTTACTAATCACTTCTCTAAATATTTTTGCAGATTTGTCAGAATGTTATGCATCATGATCAACAGAAAAGAACTTCACAGGTAGACCAAAGCTGACATGGGATGAGATCCTAAAACGAGACCTAGAGTTTAGAGGATTGGATAGGATCAATCCACTGGGTCGCCAAGTGTGGAATTACAAACTTCAACCTCGACAGGACAGCCAGGCCTCACCCTTGCAAAAATATTAATTTGGCCTGGATAGTCAAAATAAGTGATGATGATGATATCAAGGTCTGACACTGTAAGCTCAGTAAGGGTAGATGTTGGCAATGGAGCTGTTAAGCAATACAACAAACAGGTTTAACATTGAACATGTTTATATACTTTTTTAGCTCACCTGAGCCAAAGGCTCAAATGAGCTTTTCTGATCACCTTTGCCTGTCGTCTGTCTCTCTGTAAACTTTTCACATTTTCATTTTCTTCTCCAGAGTGAACCACTGGGCCAGTTTCAATCAAACTTGGTATGCATCATCAATAGATAAAGGGTATGCAAAAATAGGGTGGGGTCATCTAAAAAACCTTTTCAAGAACCACTGGACCAGGAAAGTTGAATTCACATTAAAGGTTCCTGTTTTGTGCAAATCATGGTATCCGGGGGTAGGGTGAGGTCACAATCGAGGATCAAAGTTTTACATTCTCTTTCAGAAGATATTGGGGCAAGTCAGAGCGCTAGAGCTTCAGATGAACCCCTTATTAAAAATCTTCAATTTACGGCACAGAAAAAAAGTGCATGGTTAAGTCCCTCTATCACTGCATTCCTGCATCGCTGTCTCATGAATTTAATATTAAATAATTCCTAACATATTTTCCCACTATACTTGTTTCCAAGCATACTTTCAAATATTCCTTAAACCCACATATAACCTAAAAACTCACAGCTTCAAGTGATTTTCTTTGTTGATGTAGCCATGTTAAGTATACGTAGCCAGTCAATTTGAACCCCAGTTCATTTCCATACTCGTACTCATTTTGAAATATAATGTCTGTGTGAACTAATATCCCCACAAATATTTTTAGTGAAATATTTTGGATGAAATCATCCCAGTTGGGTTAAATACTTATTATTCAAAAACTGTAGGTTTGAATATTGAACTAATCTCACAGCTTTCTTAAGTTTGGTCCCCATCCCTGCCAGTCTGTTTTTTACGCTTAACTATTGAAATGGAGTGTAAGGGATCAGACTAGGCTTTAATAGCATTATCAATTTTCAAAAGCTTTAGAAAAATTATACAATTTTAGGTCACTTGAGTAAACTCAGATGACATATTGCTATTGGTCTGCGTCCGTTGTAGTCCGTCGATGTTAACAATTGAATATTTTTAACTAAATTATATAACTGAAAGGTGAAGATAACGAACAGCAATCAATCTACGATTCGAATAACAGAATTCCTTTTAAATTTAGTATGAAGCACACAAATTTACATTAAACCTTCCTGACATAGTGCATATTCAAGTTTGTTAAAATCATTTCCCGGGAGGTATGGTGTGGTAACAATAGGGGATCAAAGTTTTATATGCTGATATCTTTAAAGGAAAAATCTTTAAAGATATATCTTGAACTATTTAAGCTAGAGCTTTCATATCTTGTATATACAATTTTTATGGCAAAACAAATCTGACTTATTCAGTGTGTCCTGAACTACATTGTGTTTAAGGTAAAACTTATACGGTACCAATTTTGATGCACCAGATGCGCATTTCGACAAATAATGTCTCTTCAGTGGTTGGCGTGGGTTCGAATCCTGCTTGCACCGGTAAGTGAGAAAGTTTCCCAGTTTACTCTCGGAAGGTCAGTGGTCTCTTCCCAGGTACATTGTATCTGGGTTCTCTCTTCCACCAATAAAAACTGGGCACCACCAGATAACTGAAAAATTGTTGAGTGTGGCGGAAAACAGCTAAAACAATCAATCATATTATATTTTTTGACCTTGTGACCCTGAACTCTGAGTTTGACCTACTTTTAAGAAAGTATAACTTATTAAGTATATCCAGGACTATTTTAGATAGGGCTTTCATGTATTGTATATAGATTACTTATGGCAAAGTCTTTCATGTCATACCAAGACCTATGACTTCATACCTTGGTCTTATCCAGAACAGCAATATCATGCTTGTCATATCTTTGTGTTATATGATTTCATTTTAGTAATGTTGTGTTCTTTAGAGGTAGGTTTGGGTCACATTATTCATGAGAATAAAGATTGATAAAATAGCATTTAAAAATCAAAACAGCAGGGCCAAGATGACTCAGGTGAGCGATGTGGCCCCTGGGCCTCTTGTTGATTTTGATATTTGTACAGATATCATTTGTATGAGAAATGGAACTCTTTTTTTTTCTTTTACAAATACATGTATTATCATATGGATCCATCTGTGTTGATTATTTAATCAAAGGACTACATTCAATGTATTAAATGCAAATTTATTGATATGTCTGTGGTTGAATTACTCATATATGTATACATTTTTTTGGCACATGCAATTACATATATAATGTATATATAAAAGACCTGCTGTTTTCATTGCTACCATGGAACATTAAAAGATTAGAATAATTCAAATATCTTAATGAATTCTGTAATATATGAATTTGATATTTGTATACAATTGCCTCACTGGTGTTCAATGTGAACTTTAGTTTATCATTTCAGTTTGCTCTTTATATCAAATCAAAATTTAAGACAAATAAGGAATTATTTCCGAAATTGGTTAATATGGTACATTGTAGTAAAATAATCAAGAGTTTATTCATATGAGATAGCTAAATTCCACATGGATAACCAGTGACTGATTCTTATTTGTCAACATTTTCACCAAACAGTTTAGAAATTACCCCGGTACATACTATTGGGGGATTATAAAATTCCTTAAAAAGTGACATATTTTTAAATATCACCTTTTCAAGGAGAAAAATCCCTTTAAGTATATGAATCCTATGAAGAAATTAAGAGAGGTGGCTATAGGTATATGCGACCCACCTGATCTTTATTTTTCTGCAACATATTCAAGTGTGTTTTATCACTTGTATGGTGAGATTCATTTGTGGCAAGAGCTGTTATGATGTCTCGAGTCAGAAAGCACCAGAATCCACTAGGATTAGTTTTAGATCTATGGAGCGCCAAATTAACAAACTCAAATATTTGAAGATATCTTTAATTATTTGAAGATATTATCAATTCATTTCATGCACGCAACATTGCAATCAAAGATCTCTTCAAATAATTAATATCTTCAATTCTGCATTATATATATATTGCGAGCATGAATTGAATTATTGATATCATTATTTATTCTGCTGAATTCATGCACGCAATAATTTAATTGTTGCTCTCCTCAAGTGAATTATAATTTAATGATACCAACAATAGAATTAATGCATGCTACAATTCAACTGAAGAGAGCAATAATTCATTAATGCTAACATCACTTAATGTGCACAATAATTGAATTATTGCTCTCTTCTATTGAATTAATGATATCATTAATTAAATTGATGCGTGGAATAATTATTTTAGAGAGATTATCTAATTGAGATATAATCTTCAATTCAAGATATCCACAATTGAATGATTTCTTTAATTGAATTGTTGCTCTTGTAAAAAAAAAAAATGATGCACGCATTAATTGCTTATGAAATAGCCTTGTATATATAATTAAAAAGATCCTCCATTGAATTAAAAGAGATAATCAAGTCATTCATACAGAGCTCTAAATTAATTTTTGCGAGCAATATTTCCACCACATGGATGTGCGCATCAATTGAATTAATGAGAGCGATAATTGATTTGATGCGCGTATATTATTGGACTTCAATTTGAGCTTAAATGTAAAACATTAATAAGATTTTAAAAATCAACCTGGTGAATTTGTATTATAAAGGTCATGAGAGGACACGTCCAGTTTTTGAACAAAAACAGAAGGTAATATATTCCCTTGAATTTGCAATTGGTCATCTCTGTCCTCAGATCGACAGGGAAAGGAGTGGGGGTCCAAATAACTTTTATGAGGGAGATTATTTCTCATTCGAAGGCGCGAATTGCCAATGTTCAGGGAATGTTTTAAATCTCTACTTGCCTTTCGAGACTGAACTAAGTTCATCAATAAAACTTACAAATATGTAACTTGAATTTTACCTTTCGTTATAATAGTTCAATTTATGCGCAATGTACCAGGTTCAATTGTCGGTGTGTTTCAGACGTGGTTAATGGGGGGGGGGGGGTCCAACACGTTTAGGGAAGGGCGTAATGAGTGCCAAAGGCACGAAATCTCTAAACAAAAATATCTAAGATGAAGCAAAATCGTGATTTTTGGGGTTTCTCTATTACAATTTTGTCCTCATATTTCAAGGTGAGATGATAGTCAAAATTGACATAATGTGCATGTACATATCATAAACATGTAGATATTTTTGTAACAGTATATAAAGGAACCGGGAACAAATCCTGATTCTGAAGTTATGTTATATAAACTGGTGTTATAAACCGGATTTTCAAAGAATTTATGGTTTTTGCAACGTTTGATTAAAGTTTTCTGTAAGGTCACATCTATGTAGTTACATATATAAACAGAATGTTCATGAAAATGTTCCCTTTTAGAGTGGAATTAAGATATCGCGTAACATTTCTTTACAAAGATATCTAATTTTTATTCATGTCGAAAGTCAACAAAAAACTTAAAGTGATACAAAAAATGTATATAATTATGAATACTTGTTTTAGATCCTTTAGGCACTGTATTACAGAATTTTGATTTTATTTATCATACTTTTTGGTCGAATTACTACAGAGTCTGGCCCGTACAGCATGCATTGGCAAACGAGGGAGTCTATAATCATAGAAGTATATATATATATATATATATATATATATATATAATAATGATGATTATCATAAGTTATTATTACATTAAAAGTCATCATTATGGACACTACTACCCCTCCCCCCGACCGGTCGCGGTAGCTCAATGGCAGAGCGTTCGCTTCGTAACCGGGAGGTCGTGAGTTCAAGCATCGTTCATACGTCAAACCTAAGACGTTAAAATTGGTAGTGTTAATTGCTCCTTCGCCAAACGCTCGACATTTAGAAGTGAGAATCACGGATCTTTTGGATGTGACCTTATAAACGTATATCCCTTGTCGTACATGTAGTAGGTGTTGGCACGATATTTCAAAGAACCCTCACTGCTACGACCCTGAACCCTATGGATACATTGAATAGGTCTAAATTCGTGGTACTCCGCTTAAAGCTCGTTACGTCTCAATATTAATAAAATATCCTCGACGGGACGTAAAATATATAATCAATCATCCAATCAATACTACCCCCCCCCTTTTTTTTTATTTTCTTGCGGCGATAATTTCAACGAAATGTGTGGATTCCCTGTCTATCCCATCCCAATTTCGATTTATGTCATCGTTTCACGCTTTTTTGTAAGCTTTAGAGATTTGGCCTTATTTATTTAGCGTGGTGAGAATGATTGTTTGGATGTTTCAGAGTGTTTGATTGCTCGTGTGTATCAGAGTGTTTAACTGGCTGCGTGTATCAGAGTATTTAATTGGCCATGTGCGTCAGAGTGTTCAATTACACGTGTGTGTCAGAATGTTCATTTGCCCGTGTGTGCCAGAGTGTTCAATTGCCTGTGTGTAAAGGAAAGTGTTCAATTGACCGTGTGTAAAGGAAAGTGTTCAATTGCCTGTGTGTAAAGGAAAGTGTTCAATTGCCTGTGTGTAAAGGAAAGTGTTCAATTGCCCGTGTGTAAAGGAAAGTGTTCAATTGCCCGTGTGTAAAGGAAAGTGTTCAATTGACCGTGTGTAAAGGAAAGTGCTCAATTGCCTGTGTGTAAAGGAAAGTGTTCAATTGACCGTGTGTAAAGGAAAGTGTTCACTTGATAAGCAAAAATTCAAGGAGTGAATAAAACGATATTTCACAAATTTCGACCGCAGCAATGTCTTCTATGTTGTTTTTAGTACCAAATAGTAAATTTTCGTACTAAAATACCAATAACTGTAGAAGTGTTCAGTTGCAGGTGGGAAGTTAAGGTGTTCATTTGACACGCGTTACACGTACGGGTGTGTGTGTGTGTGTGTGTGTGTGTGTGTGTGTGTGTGTGTGTGTGTGTGTGTGTGTGTGTGTGTGTGTGTGTGTGTGTCTACCATATTGGGGACCTGCTACAGATACGCAAGTCTTAAAATGGGGGCCTCAAGATCACGTGACTAATGGCCAGGACGGTCACAGTTTAAACCAGGGAGGGAATTTGGTCTTTATGTGATGTGAAATCTGAATATTGTGTTACCCATATACTGCAGTGGTGTTTGTATTCGAACAGGAATATACTGTGCTAAAATTCTGTGGATACGAAAGAGGTGCTTTGCGATAACTTTATTTTTCTAAACCATGGCCTCCCAAGGTGAGCACACATCACGTAAGTTAAGAAATAATAAAAATGCCTCTCCGTCAGAACTCAATACCAGCGATACAGATCGTCAAATGTCCGCTATCCAAGATAGTTTAAAGACAATAACAGGAAAACTAGACGATATCAGTCAACTTCAAAAATCCATCGACAATATTAATAAAGATTTGTGGGATGAAGATGGCGTCGATGAGCGGATTAAGTACATGGGCCAACAGTTTGAAGATAACACATCAGAGTTGGAAAGTCTAAGAAAGGAAAACTTTTGCCTACGTAGAGAGCTACAAGTTCTAAAATCCGTTGTAATTAACTTGGACAGAAGACTGACCCAACAAGAAAACGAAGTGGTGGATCTAAGAGGCAGATCGATGAGGGACAACATCTTGATCCATAACTTACCAGAGGAAGAAGATGAAGATTTATCGCACAAAGTTCGCGGATTGATTAAAGAACACTTGCAAATAGATGTAAATTTCGTACGTATTCATAGAAACGGACAAAAAAACTCGGGGAGTACAAGGCCCAGAACTATAACAGGAAAACTTCAAAACTCTAGTAATAAGGATCGTATCCTTAGCGCAATCCGACAGAAGAGAGAAACATCGGGACTTTCGGACATACCTTTCTACATAACCCCGCAAACGCCGCTGCAGATGAATGAGAACAAGAAAAAACTGCAGGAAATGAACAACAAGTACAGAGAGGAAAATGTCAAAACCAAGATAGTTGGTAACAAGCTTGTATTTCCTAATGGGAATATATATCGGGATCGAGTGTTACCACCTAGAGCAGAAGACATCTTGATGATGGATGACCAAGAGGTGGACAAATTGGAAGAAACCACGGTGATCAATGGTGACAAGTTTTCTCAAGAAGGAAACATTTTCACGTCCTTATCCTCTACGGCAGATACATACGCACAGGTACGAAATATGTATAAAAAAGTACTTCGAGACCCAGATTTCGCCTGTGCAAATCACAACATATTAGCGTACCGATTCAAAGATGCAGAGGGTAAAATTCACGATGGTTATTGTGACAATGGTGAATACGGGGCCGGTCGACGCATGTTGAAAACTCTGGCAGACCAAGGATTTCTAAACGTCGCTGTCATTGTCTCCAGGAAGCTCGGTAAACATTTAGGTCCACTTAGGTTTGACATCATGAACAAGCTGGCATTAAGTGCCGCAGCTAAGCTGTGAATATTGTCAATGTGATTTCTTTGGCACAAGATACTTATTAAAGCCAATTGGAAAACCAAAACAATATCCATTTTATGAACGTAGATTAATATAGTTGATTTCCAACAAATAACATAATATATTTTAGGCCTATTTTATACTATATTATGTTATGAATTCACAGAAAGTTTGCAAAACATTTGTAAAATATGTACATCATGTTTTTTTTTTCTAACTTGAATATTTTATATATAATCCGGATTTATCTTTTCCGTTCTTGGGACGCACTTGTAGTAATTCCGGATATGAAATGTCCTACTGTTTTCAGTTCAAGATTTATAAGGCAGTTTATGTTTCCGATATGCACATTGGGTGCACAAATGTTTGTCACTTTGTGTAATATCTTTACTATTTGTGTTTATGTTACATCTTGACCAATTCTTTACCGATGCAATGATTGCACGATGATACAGCATCGTACAGGATATTGTTATTGTAAATATGTTACGTTTTTCCGTTCTTTATTCACTATATCTTACTGTCTTCTTAAACTTCAGGGGCATATTTTACTTTTCAAATCATGGCATTGGAAATACATAAAGGTAGTCAATTGAAAGTGAATACAATTAATTGCCAGGGTCTTGGAGATATTAGTAAAAGGCGTGATATTTTCAACTATTTGAAAAAGAAGAATTTTAATGTTTACTTCCTGCAAGATACACATTTTACTCCCAATGATGAAAAGTTTATTCAAACACAGTGGGGTTATAAAGCCTATTTCAGCTCTTTTAAATCAAACTCCAGGGGAGTAGCCATACTATTTAATAATAATTTTGAATTCTGTATTTTAAATGAATTATATGACGAGGGTGATAATTATGTAATTTTGGATTGTACAGTTGAAGAGCACAAATTTATACTGGTGAATACTTATGGTCCAAAGTCGGATTCACCAAGTTTTTACTCAAGTGTATTGTCAAAAATTATGGAAATTTATGTTGAACACCATATTATTATGGCAGGGGATTTTAATTTGATTATGGATAAAGAACTAGACTCTATGGATTATAAAAATATAAATAACCCTAAAGCAAGAATAGAAGTTTTTCATCTAATGGATACTCTAAATTTAAAAGATGTTTTTTGTGAAATGTACCCACAGAAAAAACGCTTTTCATGGAGGAAAAAATCGCCCATTAAACAAGCTAGGTTATACTTTTTCCTTGTATCAGAATCTTTATTATCTTCAGCTATGTGTGTTGAATATGAAAATAGTTGTCGATCTGACTATTCTCCAGTTCTGTTGAGTTTGAAAATTAATAATTTTATTAAAGGTTCCGGATTTTGGAAATTGAACAATTCTCTACTTACTGATAAAGAATATGTCAATTTAATTAAAGAAAAAATGAATGAAGTGAAAACTCAATATGCTTGCCCAGTTTACAATACTGAAAATATTAGATTTATAGATAATGCATCCCTATGTTTTACAATTTGTGATCAGCTGTTTTTAGATATTTTACTAACAGAAATTAGGGGTAAGACTATCTCCTACTCAACATACAAGAAAAAAAGAATGACAAAAATGGAAGATGAGCTCAAAAAAGAAATCCAAGATCTGGAACAGAATTTAAATGACAATGTGTCAGATATTTTGATAGAAAAACAAAAAGAACTAGAAAGTATGCGCAATAATTTCAGGTCTAAAGATAAATTTTTCAAAGACAAAAATGATTTGGATAGGTAGCAAAACATTTTCAAAGGATGTTTTCCATAATACAAGGTGGAAATTTGATTGGAACAATAAAACATTCGATTTATTAGGAATAAAATTTAGTATCAATTTACAAGAAATGGTAGAACTGAATTATAAGACTAAACTGAAGGAAATAAAAAAAGTTATGATGCAGTGGAATAATAGAAGTCTTACTCCTTTAGGACGGTTAACAGTAATAAAAACATTACTGATACCAAAATTAAATCATTTGATACTTACAATTCCAAATCCTAAAGATGAAACCATTTGTGCTTTTGAAAGTGATTTATATAACTTTCTTTGGAATAACAAAACTCATAAAGTAAAGAAAAATGTCATAATTCAAGAATATGCTAATGGGGGTATTAAAATGGTTGACTATAAAGAATTTATCACTGCTCTTAAAGCAACATGGATTCGACGTATTCTACATTCAAATGCAAAATGGACAAAACTACTGGGGGCAGAACTAATGACTTGTATAGAAAAGATATGGGTATTTGGAATAGATTTTATCAATAATTTAAGGGTGAAAATAACCAACAGTTTTTGGATAGATGTGTTTTAGAGCTGGTCAAATATAAATTCTGCAAAAGATAAAATCAACCCAGATTTTTATTGTGAACATATTTGTTATAATCCAAATATTACTATTGGTGGAAGATCAGTATTGTTTAAAAGTCTGCATGATTTAGGGATTATATTTATTTATGATCTTCTTGATGAAAATAGTAACTTGTACAGCTTTGATTATGTACAAAATGTTTTGAAAGTTAAAATGAATTTTGTAGAATATGCAGGACTAAAGAAAGCAATCCAACAAAGACAAGTTCTTATACAAGACAATACAAGAACTACAAAACCACTTTTGCCTATTATTCCCTCTACTATTTCAATATATTTCAAAGATAAAAAATGTTGTAAAGATATGTATAAGCAATTGATAAGCCATAAAGCAACCAAAATTAAATCTATATCAAAATGGGAAGAAACAGAAGAAGTTTTTTCAGAGCTAGAATGGAAAAATATATTTGAACTTCCTTTTAAAACAACTCAAGAATCTAAATTGCAATGGTTACAGTTTCAAATCTTACACAGAATATTTCCATGCAACTACTATTTACATAAACTTAGAATTGTTGATTCCCCAATTTGCACATTTTGCAAGAGGGATTTTGAAACTATTGATCACATATTTGTAGAATGTCCATGTGTGAAAGAGATCTGGTACGGAATTGAAGAATGGCTTTGCGAAAAACTGGACAGGCATATTAGTTTTGATAGACAAGCAATTCTTTTTGGAAAATTTGCTAATAAGAATGTACACAAGGTGGAAAATTTGATAATTCTGATGATAAAGCAATATATTTATATTAGTAAATTCTCAAATATAAGCAAATTAAGTATAGATACATCCAAAAAAATTATCATTGATAGAATTACAGTTGAAAAACTTTTGTTGTTGAAAAACTGCAGGTATAGGGAGTTTGAGAGATACTGGCAAAATATTTATGATAAATTATGATTGTATTAAAAAGTAGTTTTTTTTTTGTTTTTGTTTTTTTTAACCTAAGATTGTGTTCCATGCCCCCTTTGTTTTATATGTTTTCTTTCTTTCTCTCTTTCTCCTTCTTTCTATTTATGAAATGTCTTTTGCATATGAATATTGATGATATTATTGTGTAGATTAAATTACATATATGTATATAATGTAAAAGTCAAATAAAAAATCAAACAATAAAAAAAGAAAGGAAAAAAAAGTACATACTGTAATCAGTTACAATGGATTAATATTTTGAACAAAATACCCAAAAGTATGTTCATCATATCATTTGCCATTAAAATAAAATGTTGATAATTGAAGAAAAAAAAAATGGGGACCTCAAAAAGTTTGGGGACTTGACTTAGGTCCCCAATCTTTTTTATCGTTCAAAACAAATAAATAACATGTCTACTTTCTAGAAAAATAAAAAAATAACGTGTCCCACTTTCGGGGTTTCATCAAACACATGATTACACAGATACTGTGTGGATTGAAGTTGCCATCTTCGTTTACGCACCTCTGACGATACACACATGTAATATGCGCATGTGTAAAGAGAACGGAAGTATAAATGTTTTGAGGCGGGAGTCAACAAACATGACAAAAAGAAGACACAGAAAGGCTGGGCAGGAAATTCTGGATTCTTTCAATAAGGATTCTTTCTATATCAAAGAAACGCTGGAAAAGGGTATGTTTTGTTACTTGTTTGATGAAATATGATGTGAAGAATCTTATATCTTATTTTAAAGGAATGTGCTACACGGGCAGATGAAAACAACCCATGGTCTCGCGCGGAAATGAGCGAAATGAAAGAGACGTATCCGGTAATTAGTATTTATTCGGAATGCTAGTGCGCAATGGCGGCAATAAACAAACGAAGCGGATACGTTGAAGGAAAAACTTCTTTATTTATTTCTTACCGTTATGTAGACCAGTGAAAATAATGTACAGCGATTAATCGCATAAATCCCATGAAGAATAGAAAACTGAAAGTAGGGCAAACATAGATCCCTGGACATATCAGAGGTGAGATCAGGGAAGTAGGGCTATTCTATGCATGAATGAAATGCAAAACTCACTGTCTGAACCAAATTATCCTACTGGTTTCACAATTCCATTACTTTGAAATGATCATTGTATTTTTGTCCAACCCCCAACAAATAATCGGAAAGTAGACATTGATTTGGGGGAGTGGACATCAAGGGGGGGGGAGCTAAAGTGTTAAGAGGAAAATGTGGGGCCCGGGGGATGTAATCAAATTCATCAGTTATAGTATGTATACCAGAACTAGTAAATGCACAATTGGCTGGGAAAAGAGCAATATGGACTTGTATAATTATATAACGTGTATGTTTAATTGTTCAGAATGCAAAGTTGCAGTATGTATTCACATAGACATGTAACGGATAACATATCTGTTATATGTCTATGCCCGGGGCAGGGTTGGCAAAAAAAGTGGTCGATATGAGGCCGGTGGTCAATACTGGTTAAAACTGGTTAATACTGGTTGATTGAAAATTGTTTGGTATATATAATATACTTATAAGTCATAATATTACATAAATAATGTACAAATGACTGTTGAATATTGGGGAGATGTAAAAGTTTCTGTTCAAATTCCTTAATTTAACAAGAACTACCTAAGTATTTATAAGTATTGTTTCATCAATCTTCATTTTAACTGTTGAATACTGTTGAATAAACATTTGAGGGTGGGTTAGTGATGTTTTCATAACAATAACAGGTACACTGGTCATCTCTGGTCCCAGCCTATGCTTATTAACACCTGTCCACTCTGCTTCCTGGGCTCAGGTAATGTCCAGCTACCTTTTATTCTTAATCTGTCCAGGTACATGTCTTAAGAGGTCTGTCTCCAATAATCAAGCTATGTTATAGAACTCTGACACTCTGGCAGGTACTGAAGATATTTCGGTCAGTTTTAGCAAACCAAATATATTAAACTTATAAAATTACATTTGATTATCTAATGAAAAATATTAATTAACAATTGATCCATATAATGAAAATACTTAATTTATCTTTATCTTTGCAAGAAATGTACAAAAATAGGAAAATGGACAGTTTAAATCACAATTGACCATTATTGACCACTTGGGGAGCATTGACCGGGACGGTTAAAACCACTGGTTAAAACCGGGGGCGGTTTTAACCGCCCAACCCTGCTATGCCTCTATCGTATTCAGAGATAGATCATACTAACTAATTACTTTTTCTTTAATTAAGTGAATTTATACATTACTTGTTTCTCCTAACTACATGTACTACTTTATGGCATAAATTGAAGATTCAGTCCCTGGTGTTGGAGATCTTTTATCTTGAAAACAATAGATGCTAGTGCCACACAACCAAAGAATGTAGTAAACATACTGCTACATTTGCATGTATTAATTAGCAAATTAAGGTACTAGGAAATATAGATGTAAGGAACAAATGTCTAGGGTGTTTTTTATCTATTAAAAAGATAGTATCAAACTCTAAATCTAATAAGTAAAATTTTGTAATATTCCAGCTTCAGGACGTTTATCCTATCATAATGGAGATGATTATAGCTACTTTGAACCTACTTTCATGGATCTACCATATTATCTTTTTTTTACTATGACATTTGACTTTATGTTACTTTTGAAAGAAGGTGTAATTCATAAGTATAACGTGCATCACATGCAATTTTAATGATGCAGGCAAATAATTTTGATGCAATATAATTAATAAAAGGCAAGTGTGAACTGTAGATCTACCCAGATTAGATTCAATAAGAATTGAAAGTCAAAACCATGGTGGTAACACAAAGCATCTGCATACAAGATTTTTTAGGCTTGTTAAATGGAAAAATTATATGAAAATAATAGTCTCCCGTAATATCTACATTTTAACTCATATGAGAAATCTTATAACAGTTTCAATATTCAGACAGATCATGAGATGGAAACCAATGTAATTGAGATGAAAAGGGAGTACAACTCGAAATATCAAGGAAAAACAAAAACGGCCATTGTGAATCAGCAGATGATGTCCTATACAACCATCCTTCCATGACACATACAATGGGAAGGTAACAGCTAAGTATATACATATAAATGATATTAAAATCCTGCGTGCTCGTTCCATATAATGTCCCTTGAACATTACAAGTATTTACTTATTCCAAATACATGTAGTTCAAAATTAAGTCAGAAATTCTAAACATTTTTTTTTAAATTAAAGTTTATTTCAGGAAACAAAGCCTATCTGAAACTCCAAAACGACATTTCCAGAAAGCTGAAGAATGGATAAAAATGTATCTACCATCTTGCAACCCAGATTTCATTCCACTGAAAAGAAAAGAGACAGGGTAAGAAGTTATTATTAATAAAAGATATATATATGCTGAAACATCTTAAAAGATATATTGTTAGCTCACCTGAGCTGAAAGCTCAAGTAAGCTATTTTAATAACTTTGTATCTGCCATCTGTCTGTAAGCTTTTCACATTTTCATCTTCTCCAGAACCACTGGGCCAAATTCAATCAAACTTGGCATAGATCATCCATGGGTTAAGGGGATTCAAGTTTGTTGAAATGGAAGACGATGCCCCCTTCAAAGGGGCGATAATCTTAATATAGCTAGTCCCTGTGTATATATATGCATGACTTGTGATGTCTGTATACATGTATGCGTCCTGTTTTATTTCAAATTTCTGTTTTTATGTCTATGTATGCAATTAAGAGGATGTCTCAGAGAAAAACATGCAAAATCACTAAAATCGTCCAGTAGGGTATATAGAACTTTCCATTTTGTTATTTGTTTTTATGATCTAGGGTGTAACATGATATGAAAAATGTACTTTGGAATTTCCTCACGTGTTTCTATTTTTAGAAACAATTGGTTTTGATATTTACCAGTAATTGGCATTCATGCATAGCAGTAATTATGGAAGTTTGAGGCCTTATAAAATAATTACAATACTTTAAAAAAAAAAAAATTTTTGTTATATCATATAAATATACGTTAAATTTAAAGAATAGTAATGTTTTTCTCTGATTGCATGTATTTATAATTAAGGACAAAGCCATATGTAAGCTAAACTTTGGAATTACAGATAAAATATGCAAGTTTGGTGCAGCAGTGCAGCTTAAATGGAGATTAAAATCTCATGTAATGATATTAATTATAAAGATCAATATATCATTAGTGCTTTGTGTTTTTTTAATGCTATATAGTCGGTTAAAGAGCTTTTAACTCATGTTTATTGTTACCTGTATATAGTTCCGACTTTAAATAAAAATTACTTACTTACTACAAAAATGTAAAAATAGGCCGGGGGGGGGGGGCATTTAAAAATCTCCGTAAGAACCACTGGGCCAGAAAAGTTCAAATTTACATGACAGCTCTCTGACATAGTGCAGATTCAATTTTGTTAAAATCATGGCTCCGATGGTAGGGTGGGCCACAATAGGGGATAAAGGTTTTACATACAAGTATATAGGAAAAATCTTTTTTTAAAATATCTCTTGAACTATTGAAGCTAGGGCTTTTATATTTTGTATATACATTTTTTACGAAAAGTTCTTTCATGTGATGCAACGGTGTTCGATCTTGTGACTTTGACCTGGAAGTTTGACCTACTTTTGTTAAAAATCTAACCTATTCAATATCTCAACTATTTAAGACAGAGCTTTCATATTTTGTATATAGATTTCTTATGTCAAGATCTTTTGTATCATGCATGTACCATGATTAATTACCTTGTGACCTTGGTCTTATCCAGAACAGCAAGATCTTGTCGATCAAATTGGTGTTGAGGCATTTCTGTGTTATGTGAATTCATTTTCAGTAATGTTGTGATCCTTTGGGGCTCATGTAGGCTGGGGCCACAATATGGGATCAACATTTCTCATAGGAATAAAGACTGAAATCTTTTTAAAATCACAACAGCTGTACAATGGCAGGGCCAAGGTGACTCCGTTGAGCAATGTGGCTCTTTTGCCTCTTGTACTGTTTAAGACGCATGTATTTAAAGTTTATCATAGGGTATATTTGCATTTATTTTTTCAGAAATTTTGCATGTCCATGTCTTGGAAGGTGAATAGGTGAAAAGTCAATAGATGCTTACCATATCATATGCTTGCAGAGGATACTGGGGATAAAGTAGCAGAAAATTATGGAAAACAGGAAGTGACAGCTAGGACTGACATCAATGCAATGAACAATGAGCTGAGGAGACGGTGATGGAACTATATAGGACACGTGCTATGGAGGGGAGGTGACAATGACAGTGAGATGGCGTTGGGTTGGACACCAGAAGGGAAGAGGGCATTTAAGAGACCGAAAACAACCTGGAGAGGAACAGTAGAAGCAGAAAGAAAGATTGCAGAATGGAGAAACTTGAATGAGATCAAGATGGTAGCAATAGAACAGAGTGAATTGGAGAGAGTCTCGGTCCTATGTGTTTTGGCATGGAGAGAACTAAGTAATGTCTAGATTGTTGGAGATAGGATGACCAGGAATATGAATGGATGTGCTGGAAACTATACTAAGACCCTTATGTATTTGGATAGATTTACATACCATCATGATTTTGCTATGAAAAACTTGAAAAAAATTCCTCAACCCATATTGTAGCTGACATTGTACATTTGTACTTATTAATATTTCAAATGAACATATTTTTAGACATACAATATCTAAACTTTGGAGTCCATGTACATCTCCACATTGGATAATAGGTTATGATATATGTGTGTGAAATCTTTTCCTATGGTATGCACATGTTAACACATTAGTTTAAATGATGATGTATATCTTATGACTATGGAAGAGAATGTGTTCAGAACAGAATATGTGTCTAGAAGAGTTGTTGCCCTTGAATGTAATTCATTATTTACATGGGGTTGAAAAATAATCCAGCACAGAGTAGTACTAAATGCATTATGTTAAAATACATTTATGAAGGGTATAAGTGATACTGTCAATTACTGATTAATACACTTTGTGAAATCATATTATTGTTATGTTTAATAAATTTCAAGGCTTCACCTTTGTACATTTTACAATATAATATTCTGCACTTTGGTATCAAATTCTCTTAACCTAATTTAAGAGTTACATATTCATTAACAGCAAGTTAATTATGATATGCTATGTAGTTTGTCAAGGGGGCATTAGCTGTGAAAGTGATGGCAACCTTTTTATTCAAAATCTCTCAATAAGAATATATATTAATGCCTAATAATAATATTTATTTTGTACAAAAACATGAAAACTTAATAAAACGGCAATAGATTTTCACTTTAATGTATAGAAATACATAAGGACGAATTATTGTCTTGCAAGACAATAATGATTTAATTACCAAAATTCATGAGATATTCATACACATTCATGTTCCTGTTTTGGGGTTAAAAGGTGTTTTAAATAATTAAATACTGGTGTTATCACTGAAATATACATGTATGATATGGAGCAAATTTCATTTAATTTATTTTTTGGTATCAAAATGGCAGCTAATGTCCCTTTAAGAATAACTATTTTCAATGCACATCATAATAACCTTGTTAAGCTTGAAAAAATATTGGCTATAAGGAATCTTGATCATAAATATTAAAAATATTTTTAATTTTTCTCAAGGAGTTCCTTATAAACAAGCATAAAATCATGATTATAGTACATTGACTCTTGTGTGTTTCAATCTGTTAGACTTTCCCATTTTATTGTATTTCTTGGAAGTTGTGTTAAAAGAATTGGTGGTCTTGAAAAAGGTTGTTGTAGTGAACAGCAAAGGTCAACTGCTATTCAACAGTCTGTATACCTAGTCACCAAGGGCAAGGGTAGAGGTCATGTGGTTCTGCATTTCACAGGGCCAGTTAAGGGGCTAAAAGAATATAGTGTTAATGACAATTATTGCCATGAATAATGAGAGACATCTCCCATCTCTTGTTATAGTGTTCTTCTTTAAAGATTTTGTGGGAGATGAGAAATACTTTATTTGATGCACAGACACCAAATTAAAAGTGGAGCTTGTTGATCCTAAGTGACATCCCTGTCAATATCTTCAATGCAGTCTCTCATGTGTCTTATAAAGGTTTGCAAACACTAGTGCTTGCATAATGCACAGACACACGAAATGTGGGTAGTGTACGTTTACAGATGTTGTGTACACACCACCACTCCTCCACTGTCTACAAAATATATACCTGTATAACCAGTAATATCACCAGAATATGTTATTTCCCCACCGATCATCTTCATAAGTCATTATGAAGTCAGTTCTACATTCTATTAGCTCTGGTGAGATATTAATACATACCGTACCACTGGATCTAAAAGAAATCCGTTTTACCACGGTCAACAAAAAGTTGAATTTTCCATTATATTCAAAAGCATAGTAAATTATCATCCCTTGCGAATTATGATATACTGGCTGACACACCCCCCCCCCCTTACATTGCATGGTAGGATGAATCCGCCCCCTTCTTTACATGTATGGTGTTGAAGTTTGGAATAGAGAACATCTGTTATGGATTTTTGGACCCTTTTTTATTTTCGTTTGATAGTCAAGAATTTTAGATGATCGCGAGTTATCCTCTGCTACACCCCCCTTTCAGAAAAAAAACACGCCATCTGTCTGTTTAATGCTCTTACGATTCTTATGTGCAACAAAAATGGAAGTTCAGTAAAATTTCTGGCAACTTTCTTGCATTTTGTATTGAAAAAAATTTTTTTTTTATTTATAGTCAATATTAGCCCTAAAATAATATATGTCTCTGATATAAAGCCTACCAAAAATACCGTGTAATTTCATTCCAAATGTACCTAGCCAAATTTGTCATGTAATTGGATATGTAAGGTATTTTATATCTATTAGAAAATATTTTATTAAGATTAATTTTTCGAATTTGAATATGGCGTATTATACGCCAACAATTATTCCGGAAATATATTATCTATAGGTGACCTTTCACCCAAGTAAGTATAATCTCGCGAGAATACCGCTTGTTTTCATCTGCCCGTGTAGCACATTCATTTTAAAGTGCAAGTGTGAGGGGGGGGGGGGTCATTGACGATTGCTGCATATTAGAAATTCAAATGAAATGAAAAGACAGATATATTGGTTAATAATTTCCCTTCAAATAGTACACAATGTATACTACGCGGGTAGGTTAAGGATTCCCTTATAGAATATCAGAGTACACTTTATGCCTTTACTTCTCCGAACTACCAATATATGACGTCATAATGGAAAATGACGTCAAGTCACTGCAAACTTGAGCTGTTATGACGTGGAGAGTGTCAAAAACTCTAGACCTTATTTCAAACAAGATGTCAGAACGCTATTGCAAAATCCACGTGTCTGAATTGTATTTTAATATCTTATATGTGCGAATATTTTAAAATAGTTTGTTTCATTGCCCTTGATTGAAATTCAGCGTGTTTAAACTGCTTTCGAAAAATATACTTTTGAAATATACTCTGATTTATACAAGTGGTAAGAGGTAAATTTATGATTTGTTTATAAAAGAGTCTAGCGCAGGCAATTCATTTGAGATCTTTTACGGAAATCGTAAGATGGGTTTGTTCTCTATCCGAATCTTGCTCGGGTAAATGTGTGATGGCTTTGCTTGAATACAGATTACCCTCAAATGTGTAGGTAAGTGTGTCGGTAAGTTGAACTCTTCATGAAATACGTGTATTTTGTACGCAAGTAATACTACCATTTTCCCCAAGCACATTTCGGTACACAAGGATACGGTGAGTTCATTTATCAAACAAAAATAAAAATAATTGTTAAATTTGCTGAGCTATTTTAAAGCGATTTATGTGAAACACTTCAAACAATTATAAATGACCGTCAGGTGATCAACGAAGTCATGTGATATCATAATAGATATGCTAATATATAGCCGAGAGAACCTTCTATATAAATTATCTGTATTTAAGCATATAAATTACAAGTGAAAACCAAAAACCGACCTCGCAATCCAATGTATGGTTTGAACGCATTAAGCTGTATTCATTTCACAATATTTTAGAATTCAATTAATAAACGATATGAATGTGTACACATATGTGTCATAGCAATATGAGATTTTGTAAGTATTATAATAAATGAATTTGGTCCCCGTTAATTGGAGATACGGGAAAATAGTACACGTAAACGGTAATGTAGGTTTTTGAAGCCAAACTTGAGATCGGAGTCTATCCCCCCTTTTCTTCTTTAATTCATCTACCTATTACTATATATAGTCCTTCCTCTCACTTATTGTTACGCATTCTTAAAATAGAACATGTCATTTTGACTTGTGTCTAAAATTTGTAGACCTTATCAGGACCTTAGAAAGCAATTTCAATGGGGTAGGGGGGTCTTTTTCCTGGGGGAAGGGGGGCACTACCAAACAAAAGGACAAGATAGGATCAGACCCCTCTTTGCTCTTTGTTTGTGGTGTTCCTAAGAATGATGCAATAATTCATCATTAGAAACCTATTGACATCCCTGTTATGAAATGAATATTGATTTAAAGTTATGGGATATCATATACAAAGGTCACATAAGGTCACAAAATATTATGCCAATATCCGATTTTTTTTTTCATTTTTTTTTTTTTTTCATTTTTTATGCCGCAAATTTTCATTAATTTTCAGCACATTTTGTTTCAGAAAACACAGAGCTCTAAAATAAGAAAATCCAAAAGGGATTTACTTAATAAAACATCAACGTACTTCATTGTTACTCAATTGATAGTGCTGCAGCAATGCATTCAATGATTTAAAAAGTGATCAAATCACTGATATAAATTATAAATAATATAGCTACAACCATTTGTTTTGCTTTTTTTCTGTTATTCTACACAATTCCTAAGATTAATAAATGAATAATATCTCATTGTGGTCTAACTAGCCTAAAGCTGTGTGTTAATATTAATTGTCTGCCATTTCATAACATTGTATTCTTTGATTATTAACAAAACGCTAATATTTTAACAAACTCTCTCAAACCGGAAAAAATCCCAAGTTCTGACATATAGAATTCTTTTTTTCATAATTATTCTTGGGACCACACGCTCAGGATGATTATGATAAGCTGCATGATGCATATTAGATGGTAACATACATTTATTAATGTTAGATTATACTTATAATATTATATTAAAATTGCTCTAGATTAACTAAATAATGCTCTAGATTAACTATTTTCAAACTAATGTTAAAAGAATACTTCATAAGTCCTATAAATTTTAATTTTCTCTGGATTTCTTTTTGTGTGGTGGTATCTAACGTAGGTCCAAGTTCCTGTGTAAACCACTGTAAACAGCTGATTGAGGTTATAAGGCATATTATGGGTGTTGAAAATGCGCATCGAGCGTTTGATTTCTTGTCATTCTGCAGTGCTGTAATCTTGTTTATACTCTCTTACATCCGTGCAATTTCTTGTCAATCGCCATAGATGTGTTAGACCATGATAAAAAATATATATATATTCTCATCCCCGCCCGCCTCTATTTCCCCCCTATTATTGTAAAATTTCTGATTTTCTTCGTCTTGATTCTGGTCGGGATCGGTATTCACCTCCCCATTCAACTTTCATTTTAATACCCGCGTATTCTCCTTAACAGCTGACAGGCTAGGTGAAGGTATGGGTAATTTCTTGTGAAAGAATTAGATTGGTGAAGTTATGTAGTAAGAGATGTTTACATTTAAATGAACTTTTATTCGGGCATAATAGATAAATCTGCACCCATTAATGAGGTCAGCAAAAATCTGTACAATGGAGGAAATAAAAATTATAAAATAATCATTTAAGACAAAGCAGTATAAATCTTATATCATGTGAATGAAGGCATATTTTAAAATTCACAGATTAGGTCATGTCTATGTTAGTGTCCATTTTCAGCAATAAGATGCAATTAATGCTGTGCCCATAATACGCCATATTGTATGTATAAATATATTATGAATAACAAATATAAGAATATTTTTCAATGAAAACAATTAATCAGGCATATATGAAATGCCTTGTCCTCGTACAATAAGATAAGATTTATTGAGACCAAATTTAGGCCCTTGAGGGCATACAAGAAGATAGATAGAACATTCTATCGTTAAAATGATATTGTCCTACGGACCCAGTTTAACAAAAGAATTAAGGAGAAGAACTCGTAAGTTATTTGAACTTGTTTCTGATCCTTTTGTATATTATGTATGTACAATAAAATATGTTCAAAAACAAAAAACAAAAGAATTCGTTTCCATGTATTGACAATGTAGCAAGATAAACACGGGCGTTACTCGAACTCAGTGAATTCACTATGAACAATCCCGAGAGTTCTTAATGTCAGCATGGTGTGTAAATTCGAAGGGAGAAAAACGTTAAGAAAATGAACTGAATTTTCGTCTTTATCTGGATTACTTTTTAGGGTAAAATTCATTATTCAGCTATCCCATATTTACACAGTGTTTTAGTTTGTGTTTTTATACTGTTAGATATTCGAATCCATTTCATGTGACTTTATCAATTACATTGTTTACATTAAAACCCTTGTGATGGACTAGAGATCACGTGACTAATGGCCAGGACGGTCACAGTTTAAACTAGGGAGGGAATTTGGTCTTTATGTGATGTGAAATCTGAATATTGTGTTACCCATATACTGCAGTGGTGTTTGTATTCGAACAGGAATATACTGTGCTAAAATTCTGTGGATACGAAAGAGGTGCTTTGCGATAACTTTATTTTTCTAAACCATGGCCTCCCAAGGTGAGCACACATCACGTAAGTTAAGAAATAATAAAAATGTCTCTCCGTCAGAACTCAATACCAGCGGTACAGATCGTCAAATGTCCGCTATCCAAGATAGTTTAAAGACAATAACAGGAAAACTAGACGATATCAGTCAACTTCAAAAATCCATCGACAATATTAATAAAGATTTGTGGGATGAAGATGGCGTCGATGAGCGGATTAAGTACATGGGCCAACAGTTTGAAGATAACACATCAGAGTTGGAAAGTCTAAGAAAGGAAAACTTTTGCCTACGTAGAGAGCTACAAGTTCTAAAATCCGTTGTAATTAACTTGGACAGAAGACTGACCCAACAAGAAAACGAAGTGGTGGATCTAAGAGGCAGATCGATGAGGGACAACATCTTGATCCATAACTTATCAGAGGAAGAAGATGAAGATTTATCGCACAAAGTTCGCGGATTGATTAAAGAACACTTGCAAATAGATGTAAATTTCGTACGTATTCATAGAAACGGACAAAAAAACTCGGGGAGTACAAGGCCCAGAACTATAACAGGAAAACTTCAAAACTCTAGTAATAAGGATCGTATCCTTAGCGCAATCCGACAGAAGAGAGAAATATCGGGACTTTCGGACATGCCTTTCTACATAACCCCGCAAACGCCGCTGCAGATGAATGAGAACAAGAAAAAACTGCAGGAAATGAACAACAAGTACAGAGAGGAAAATGTCAAAACCAAGATAGTTGGTAACAAGCTTGTATTTCCTAATGGGAATATATATCGGGATCGAGTGTTACCACCTAGAGCAGAAGACATCTTGATGATGGATGACCAAGAGGTGGACAAATTGGAAGGAATCACGGTGATCAATGGTGACAAGTTTTCTCAAGAAGGAAACATTTTCACGTCCTTATCCTCTACGGCAGATACATACGCAGAGGTACGAAATATGTATAAAAAAGTACTTCGAGACCCAGATTTCGCCTGTGCAAATCACAACATATTAGCGTACCGATTCAAAGATGCAGAGGGTAAAATTCACGATGGTTATTGTGACAATGGTGAATACGGGGCAGGTCGACGCATGTTGAAAACTCTGGCAGACCAAGGATTTCTAAACGTCGCTGTCATTGTCTCCAGGAAGCTTGGTAAACATTTAGGTCCACTTAGGTTTGACATCATGAACAAGCTGGCATTAAGTGCCGCAGCTAAACTGTGAATATTGTCAATGTGATTTCTTTGGCACAAGACACTTATTAAAGCCAATTGGAAAACCAAAACAATATCCATTTTATGAACGTAGATTAATATAGTTGATTTCCAACAGTTAACATAATATATTTTAGGCCTATTTTGTACTATATTATGTTATGAATTCACAGAAAGTTTGCAAAACATTTGTAAAATATGTACATCATGTTTTTGTTTTTCTAACTTGAATATTTATATATAATCCGGATTTATCTTTTCCGTTCTTGGGACGCACTTGTTGTAATTCCGGATATGAAATGTCCTACTGTTTTCAGTTCAAGATTTGTAAGGCAGTTTATGTTTCCGATATGCACATTGGGTGCACAAATGTTTGTCACTTTGTGTAATATCTTTACTATTTGTGTTTATGTTACATCTTGACCAATTCTTTACCGATGCAATGATTGCACGATGATACAGCATCGTACAGGATTTTGTTATTGTAAATATGTTATGTTTTTCCTTTCTTTATTCACTATATCTTACTGTCTTCTTAAACTTCAGGGGCATATTTTACTTTTCAAATCATGGCATTGTTCCATGCCCCCTTTGTTTTATATGTTTTCTTTCTTTCTCTCTTTCTCCTTCTTTCTATTTATGAAATGTCTTTTGCATATGAATATTGATGATATTATTGTGTAGATTAAATTACATATATTTATATAATGTAAAAGTCAAATAAAAAATCAAAAAAACAAAAAAAAAACCTTGTGATGTCACAATTGTTGATATGAAAAGGATATAAATATAATAAGAGATTTATTCACTGTAAAAAGCATGAACATATACTAATAGCAAGCGTAGCAAGGCGCAACGTGCCGCTTGCAAAGCGAGCTCAATATAGACAATTGTGTAAGAACAGGAAATTCAAACTGAAATCTATACATTAATTGTCAAACAAATTTTTGTGTGAAACCTTCCCAGAATTCCTTTGCTACTGTACCAGCAAAGTAATTTACATTTCATAAAATACAATGTAATTGTTTAACTTAATCAAGTTCAAGTAAACACAATTTAAGTCAAATTTAACTAAATTTTGGGGTAGTGTCTTATGTGTGTTTGTAATCACATTATATGATAATTGCTTGCCTTCATGAATGCAATTTAAAAAAAAAACAAAATGTACAGGAAAACAAATATGGGAATTAGGGACCCAAACTCTTTAATTAAATTGTGCAATATAAATAATAACCAGCTAAAATTCTTACCAAAAACCTTCTCCGTTAAATGTTAATTCGTAGATGTATTTGAGATTCATTGTCATTGGGATTTTGAAAATTGTTTAGGTATTAAATTTTGATATGCCAGACACTCAGTCATATGATATCTGGTTATATTAAGACTAAGTGATCAAATTCTGTAATAGTGGCAAACAGCAGATAATCAGTAAATTAACAAAATACTCTTTTGACTTTTTCTCAAAAGCAAAATACCCATTGATTTGAAAATCAGGGGGTAAATACTCTTTGTGGTAAAAAATTATCTGGAGCTCTGATTTTTTTTATATACATATGTAGTATGCGCTATGGTTAATTTGAACCATTAAAATTATGTTGTGACCATGTAATCTCTGCGAATCTTGCTCAGTAGGGAAAGCAGGATTTAATTTGATGCTGTTATAATCGATCATTGTTTGTGAATAGTATCCTCAAAGACAAATATTTATGGTCCAAATATTATGTTTAAAGTAATTTTTTCTGACGTAGACCTTATAAAGCTGCTCAATATATATTTTTTGTTGCCATGACAATAACCAATTTAAATTTTATTCAGGATATAAAAACTGCTATTTTTTGAGTTTTAAAATAACATTTTTCTACCAATTAGGATAATCTTATAGATAATACTCTTTTCAAAAATTCTACCAGTTTTTTACCCCATAAGTTTGCCTCGTGTAGTTTTTATACCACTAGTATTCCCTTTTGTACAAAGATCCCGAAAATGTAAAACATCACAAAAATAAGCCCATCTGGTCAAAAAACGACATGGGCGATTTTTTTTAAAAAGTCAATTTTTAAAAGATAAATTCCTACTGAACATACTGATATGCAACATGACTTTGTTCGCCACATATCAAAATGTCGTAAACCTTGCCTTAAGCAGGTCAAAAACTTGAACTTTTACATCCTAATTTATGTCTATTTGATATCAACTTCACAAGTTTCATGTCCAATAAACTAATCCTATCGGTCTTCTACTGAGGTGAAATTCATAAGGTAGTCAAGCAATATTGTGTATACAAGTAGGGTTTCCTCATAGAATTAAAGTTCTTTTAGTGAAAAAAATTGCATACAAGTTATATGTAGGTAGCTGGTGTTTGGAATGCGACACCTTGAACATCAGCTTTTGAACCATACGTACAATACAAAAGCTAATGATCCTTAGAATTATTGAAATTTATCTTTAAAAAAAAAACAAGAAAAGTCTTATTTTTATTGTACAGTATTAAAAAAGATTTTCAAAATTTTATATGAAATCTTCATGATTACATAGGAATGTCAGACTATGTCTAAAACTGTTGATCTCGTCACAAGTTTGCTACTTCCGGTTACTCAGGGCAAAGACAGGTTTGAAAACCATATTTTTATTTGTAGTATTTGTGCAAAATAATCTGCAAGATTTTTTTCAAGTTGCATCCTGTTTTCAAATCATTTCAAATACAAATATATTTATAATTTACATGTAGTTCATACATGTACAAGTTAATTGTAGCTCCAGAAATCTTGCCTTTATGATATTATTTAGCAGCATCAACATTTTCCAGTGACAAAATCATAGTCATGCAAGCTAGGCTGAATTTTATGGTGCAATTTTTTTTCATTAAGGGTTGATGCTTCACAGGACGTTTGGACGTTTGGACGCCTGTTAAACGATGATCATCTTCATCCAAATTGTAAGCCAAAAGTCATTGAGATAGATGAGAAGCCAGTTATTTGCTTTTACTCTCTAAAACCAATACCTCCAGATACAGAACTGTTGTATGATTATGGGCCTGGTAACATGTGTCCTTGGAGAAGAAAGGTAATGAAGCCATATTTGCATGCTTGTTTTGTGTGTGTGTGTGTGTGTGTGTGTGTGTGTGTGTGTGTATGTGTGATTTGAGGTGGATGAATATACACATGTAAATATTCAATCTCATCGTCGGAAACCCACGGTTGATTACACTTCGTTCCTCTCTCCATCACCCGTGGGTCCATTCATTCCTACTCGCTCGTTCTAATGAATAAATATTTTAAAATATCGTCCAATCAAAGTAATCGTTATAGTAATGGAACTCTTCTGTTTTTAAAGGTAGCACTAACTTAACTTTGCTACCACAGCAATTCTATACCGAAATTGGGGTGAAAGCGTCTTTTTGATTGGACAAATCGCTTAGGGTTTTCTATGAGCGCCCAATCAAATTGCCTCATTAATTATTCATGAGAACGAGCGAGTAGGAATGAATGGACCCACGGGTGATGGAGAAAGGAACGAATCGTAATCAACTGTGGGTTTCCGACAATGATTCAATCTAATTTCAGCTCATTTGCAATGCTATATTTCATGTTAGCTGAATCAAAAATAAGATATCGATTGCATGACTCTTTTATCTGCAGACGTCCAAAAGAAGTACAAAAAATACAAATCCATGGAAAGGTCTTATTTTTGTGCATTATGTTCTTGTTTTGTTGAAACTTATCACCAGAATGTTTTATTGAACTTAACACTCAGAGAAAAGCAAAGGACTAAGACCATGTTTAGCTATATCGGCCCTGTGGTGTGTTAAAAAATAAAGCAGAATGAATTGAAATAAAATTGTTATCATTTGATAATATAATCTTTATACCATCGCGACGTGCCAAGATTTCCCCGCCAAAACGTCAGCTTGTGGAATTCTATACAAGACAAAACCGGTATCGGTCTGGTTTTCTGCAGAAATCTCCACTTTTTTCAAATTTAGTCATATAATTCATATAAAACACGACCTTCGATCCAGAAACTGACTGTAGTCTATCAAAATCTATCAATACAAATAAATTTTGCACGAACGATTTTTTGGATCGAAAGGTGTGCTGTTGATGAATATCAACTTTGAATTAAATCGAGAGCAATCCGGAATTATTTATTTTTGTGAGAGTTGTGGGTATTTTATTAATTATGTTGCTTTGAAAAATTAAAACAACATACTTATGTGGAGTCTACATCATTTCCATGCAGAATACACCCCTATGTGGTGTTTTTATCATAAGTTTGTGCAGGAATTCTAAAAGCTAGAGAATTTTGATGTGTAAACAAATCGGACCTTCAATGCTATAGAAAGTTTTTATTTAGACGACACCAACAGAATTACTAAGATCAAAATGAAAAGAATTTATAGAACATGCATTGATATAACTAAAACTATTGCCGATATATCGAAAGTATAACGTTAACTAGGGCAAGTAAACCTATGAAGGATTTTTAAGCGTGTGACGTCAGAGATGTCGTGGCTTAGTGGTAGAGAGCCTGTCCTTCGATCGGGAGATCCGGGTTCAATTCCTACCCGTGTCAATAATTTTTTTTTAAATAATACTGTTAACTACATTTTTCTTGGCGTTATTGAAAAATTAATTTCTTTCAAGACACTGAAGATGAAATTATACCTGAATACAAATAAAAATAGCAATCACAGAACACCAACAAAATATGCAAGGATTACAGATTACATTTTTTAAAATTCATTGAAAAAACCCAAACCAAAATACTTTATTTTCGGACTTGATTTTATTTCAAAGAATGAACCAGCAAAAGATAATGGAAAGGAAAGTTTTTCCAATGCATCTAATGTACAGAAGAAAAGTCAGAAAAAATGTGAATCCATTAGCTATTCGTCATTTCCTGCAGAGTAAGAACTTTCTTGTTGAAACCACCACATGCTATATTGTGTAGCAAGTGTAGACATGTGTGTCAGTAAATTCACATCCAACAAAATTGTCACCACCAATCTCGGCCACTTCCTGAGACAAAGTCTTTACAGAGAATTTCAATACCTCTCAACAGAACCAGGCCTGGGGTAATGGTAATTAAATGACAACCAGTTTCAATGTAATGGGGGTGTAATGGACCATTTTTGCATTACAAGTAATGGTAATGTAATGCATACTGTACTAAAAATTATTTTTCATTACATTTACACTACTTCAAATATTTGATGATATTTCGAAGATTTAAAATAATTCATTTTATTAGTGATTGACTGAAGCATTTGAAACATTGATGACAATCAAATGCAATGAATAACTTAATAGATATGTTTCCTAACATTGCTGAATATTTTGTGTACTTATGTTAATGTATAATTAAAAATCATAATACAGAAATAATTTTTCTGCCATTTCTTTAATATCTGACAGTATGTTATGTAAATGTGTAATGTAAATTCACTCTCAAGTAATGTAATACATTATATTTCAAAATAGGAGTAATGGTAATGTGAAATTTTCTAGGTAATGCTATGTAATTGACCTCAAGCCTGGATAGAACACCTTCTCATGCATATATGCAAGTGCCTTGGACCCCAACTTGTCATTTCCTCTTTTGCAAGATTTTCAGCATTTCTTCATAGAGATCATAATTCCAAATGCAAGGTGTCCAAGATGATGAATTCAGACCTGACCAGTGTTTTTGACAATTTGATAACTTTTGACTCTACACTTTTCATCATTCAAAAAGTACATTATGACATTCATAATTCAACATGCAGATTTTCATTTGAATCATCAAATATGAATTCTTCCAAATAATAACCCCCCCCCCAAAAAAAAACCCACTTTAAAAACCTCCACAGGTATATTTCAAATGACATAGAAGTGCCATGGGTTAATAAGGGTTAAACTTCAGAGTCGACATGTTTCTTCCAAGCAATATAGTCTTGTTTGGATCCAGTTTTTCCAGTTCTGATATAACTGCCTGATACTGTACAATGTAGGTGTCAATCTGGTCCCCCTATTGTGGGAATCTGTTTCCACATAACTGCTGTATAATATGGTACCTTGCTATTGGCAGGCACAACAAGGAAGCTATTCCTTCAGTGATGTCCAACACTTATCCGCATGTGTCACTGATGCCACTATCATTGATGAATCTGATGGCAGTGATGAAAGCATTATTGAGGAGTAGGAATATGGATTCTTGTCAATCTGATTCATGTCACCCTTGCCATCAATTTTTGCTGTACATATTATATCATCCTGAAATTCAAATTACTCCAGTATTATATCATTATCAAAACTATATCATAAATGAAAGGTGAAGATAACAAACAGTGATCAATCTCATAACTCCTACAAGCAATACAAAATAGATAGTTGGGCAAACACGAACCCCTGTATTATAATATTCATATAAAAGTTGTATTTTCATGCCCTCATGTATTTTCATTGATATAGAATTCAGAAAAATTACATTTATGTATTCGGTGGGAGATTGACATGTCTCCAACTAAACAATAGAGGACAGTCTAGCTACATGTACATTTCTGCATAAATAATTATATACACAAACATTTCATTTGAATTTGATTCCCCATCTAATAATTTTTGTTGTAGCTAATGTTGATATATTACATGTATCTTACTTCACAATTATCAGCAAATTCACAAAATATTTTTATCTTTCATGCTCTTTCTTGTGGTAGATGTATGGAAAAATTTAATATTCAATAATATAAAGGAGATAAGCTAACAAAAAAATATATGCTTAAATCATGGTAGTACCCATGAAATTCAACATTCTCTGAGTGATTCTATATCTAATCCCAATGCAGGCATGTAAGTTGTAAGTGTAATTGTTGAAATTAAGTTTGACATGTTTACAATTTATCTTGAAATAAGGCATATTTAAATTATAAAACCAAACTGTTCTTATGATTTTCCTGGCTTAATGGTGCTTTTAAGTATTTAAAAATTATTGAATGTAAAAATCATTCAAACTTTTCTAATCCATGTTTCCGCGTAAGGCCAAAAAATATATATATGTTAATTGGTTTCCACTTTCCCGACCTACCCTAATTAAAAATTTCTGTTGACCCTAACACATTTTTTTCTATTCTCACAGATTTTGCAAATGTCATCACTACAACAAGAATATATTTATTGACTTATGAAGTTATTTATTATGCACTAATACCAGACAGATTCCAAACCACAGAAACAGTTTTTATTTACAGTAAATTGAAGAAATGTATCGATTCATCATATAACTTTTATTTGATTACTAAATAATCACTAAGTTAAGTTTAAACATAGTAGAATACTAGAATACCAAATCATTCGAAAATTATTCAACCTATAACCCCCCACAGGCCTACATGTTACCCCAGAGACATATACCATTATGGAAATATACATCTATATACAATTATATGTCTCTTTAACCTATACAAATACTTTTTAGACCATACAATGATACATGGAAAGTTCAAAGTGTGAAGTGAGTCAAACATCATGTAAGAAAATTCAAATAGACCCGAGAAGGTCATGCACTTGGAATTGAAAATGGCATGATCGTGAAACAGCTGATTTTTCTGATCAGCTGATATACTGTACATACAATTTTAAATCTTAACAATATATAATTATAATAGATAAACAATAAATATATGTTGACAACAGTTAACAGATTTGTTGTGGGATTTCCAACAGCCCAATGCGTGAATATTACGTGTTTGTCAACACACCACAGGCGCACCATACTATTCGTTCCATGCGACTTGTTTATTATTTTTAAGAGCAATTGGTACACCTATTTGGTTATACAGTTTAACGAGTAGAGGTGAAGTATATTCATATTTCTAAAACTTACGTTGAAATGCGATGAGTACATCCTCTGCAACTTCCACGAACAGCACAAACAGGCTAACGGCGCGGCGTGTGAAAATGGCCGAATGAAGGATTGAAAAATATGGTGTGCCATTCGGGCTATAAGTAAAATAACCTTATTGCGTATTTTGAAAGAAATTTCTTTTTCAAGATCTTATTATATATTAAACCGCTCATTGCATAATTATGTTTTACAATACGTTACCACTTCTAATAATATATAGCGACGTTGTATGACGCAATCTTAAAAAGTAGAGCAAATTATAGGATTTATACTAGTAATGTAAACCTAAAAATAGTGTTCTTTCACGAACTCTACATATAAAAACCAGTACATTATAGGACAAGAACATGTTAGAGAATATTTCTAACAAAAAATTATTCACTTTGGACGTTAGGCCGAATTTTGATGAACATGGTCTTAGTCCTTTATAATTTATCTATCTTCAATATGCTAAGGGCTGTTCCAGAAATGATCAAATGGGGAGGGGGTCGGGCGGCAAACGATATTTTTTTGTGTGGGTGGTCTTATTTTTTCATATTTTAATTGGTCCGTGGTTGGACTGTTAAAAAAATATCTATTATGGGTAGTGGACAGTTTCTATTGTTTTATTTTGTGCCACGTGGGTGTTGAGTTTTCAGAATATTTTTATTGTCGCTCTTGTCGTGTTGGTTACAAAACGTCGGAGGGAAAATTGAAAACGTGCTTTCGAAATGCTGCTTTCGAAATCGGAAATCGGAAGTAACATAGAACTATTCGAGTTGTCGCTCTTTGCAGCGCATAACTTTCTATTACAGCACTCTTCAAATTAGAGGCGCGTTTAGTAGGGTCCGTTTGGACGTGATGGCGGCGAACTCTGTTCTGTAGATTATTACAGTTTACAGTGCGTCGATTTTGGGAATATTTTGAAACCAATAGGTATTCCGTTTTCTAATAAAAATAGGCAAACCTTAGTTGATTTATATGAGGGTACCGATGCGTTATATTTATCAGTCGGTGTGATGGTGATATAGAGGCCTCCGGGCGCGGGCTCCATTAGAAGACGAACGATTCGTGGAAAAACATATCCATACCAATTTCATGATAATAGCATCGTTTGGACTCCCAATCTTTCCAACATTCCCGCCATAGATGCCTTTGATTGTTGATGTGACATCGTTTCTTCAGAACTACTGTGATACAATGTCGCACAGGCATTACCGCGTCATTGACTAGAATGTTTGTCCCGAAAACCTCGCGAGATTTGTACCGTTTTCATTTTTAAAAATATTTTTGTGGTGGGTCTGGTTAGTTGTTTTTTTTTTATTAGATGGGTCATTGTAAAATGAGTTTATAAATTTGATGGGTCATGGGTTAATTTTTTATTTTTTTTATGGGTGCTTGGTATATACAAAAGGTGCCTCCCGACCCCCCCCCCCCCCCCCCCCCCCCATGTATTTATTTCTAGAATAGCCCTAACTTAAGACTATGGTTACAACCCGAGTACAACAGTTTTGAAGCAATTTACTGAATTTCATCTTAGGGTTCATCTTTTTCTAACTTATATGAAACTTGAATGAATACATAAGCTCAGAAGTTGTGAAATGGTCAATGTACAGTGTTTATACATACAGCAAATTTGCTGGACCTATAACGAAAAGTGTATATATTTGTTTATGGTTACCCAAACAAACCCTAATTTAATAGCTTTCTTTAGAATATATTTTATACTGGTATGAAATTTTCACTGTTTCACTACTGCTGCAAATCACTTCTTTTTCTTTAGAGCTTTATTTTTATGTAATGATGCTTACATGTATTTTTAATGTTAAGGATTATTTTCAACAATATACAGATTTCTATAAAAAATTTGTCTTGCTAATAAATACTATATGACTTTCTTGCAAAAATAAGGTGTCAAAAAAAATTGGTGCTCTACAGTGTGTCAGAACTGTTGGTTAGATGGACAATCTATTGTTTACTACCTTGTGTTAAACAAAAAGTGGGTTTCACATAGTTTTTCTACTTTAGACTAAAATAGATTGGGAATTTCCCGTACTAAGAAAGGAGAAAATGTATGTCAGGACCAGGTATCGAACTGAGACTCCTGCATCACTAGTGCAGGTGCTCTACCAACTGACCTATCCAGGCAAATATACATGGTCCAAACCATTACATTCCAAAGTGATGTAATTGGTTCATTCTTGTCATCCAATGAAATACCTCATTTCTTGCTACGTTAGGCTATGACTTTAGCATATGTAAACAAACTTGCTGAAATGGCAAATTTTGCTAACTCAAATGGGAAAAATACATACAAATTAAGTTTTTAATTACTCTATCATGGACTAATATAGTGTTTAGAATGCTTGAATTAATCTTTATAATTTATGTAATAGAATGCAGATTGCAAATTATTCTATTTTATATCAAATGGTGGATCGGTCGAACTACACAAAAGTACCCTGAAATCAGTGCTCAGTGTTACTGTAGAGAGGGTCATTAAACATGTTAAAGCAAACTGATTTTCATTCCGTTTCGTTGTAAACCATGTTGACAACTTAACAATATAAATTACGTTTATGAGAGCAAAATGGTCAGTCCTTGGTATTTTGCTATAGGGATGTTTTACTGTACATGTATTTATTCACCCTGTGGAAGTTTGATATGTATACTTTCTATACTTACAGTGTTTTAATGTAGAATTATGACCACAGCATTTCTTTTATCTTGGCAGTACTAACTGTTAAAATTAATATTATTATACCCCCCCCCCGCAACAAGTTGTGGGGGGTATACTGGAATCGGGTTGTCCGTCTGTCTGTAGACGCAATGGTTTCCGGGCTCTAAAGCATTATCCTTTCCACCTACCGCCACCATATCATATATATGGACTACCCATGGGATGAAGATGTTCCCTATCGATTTTGGGGTCAAAGGTCAAGCGCACTGGACATCGAAGTAGCAATATGGTTTCCGGGCTCTAAAGCGTTATCCTTTCCACCTACAGTCACCATATCATATATATGGACTACCCATGGGATGAAGATGTTCCCTATCGATTTTGGGGTCAAAAGGTCAAAGGTCAAGCGCACTGGACATCGAAATAGCAATATGGTTTCCGGGCTCTAAAGCGTTATCCTTTCCACCTACAGTCACCATATCATACATATGGACTACCCATGGGATGAAGATGTTCCCTATCGATTTTGGGGTCAAAAGGTCAAAGGTCACGTGCACTAGACATCGAAGTAGCAATATGGTTCGGTTTGTCATGCCATTTGTTTTTTACACTCAGAAAAGAGGTAGTTTATACCTATTACCAACACCCTTTGGGAGATTGGGGTAAGCGGGGTGTATTCTTAGTGAGCATTGCTCCAGTACCTCTTGTTTTTCATTACTAATGCCATAAAATCAGGGATCCAAGGCCTATGATAATTGTGCAAACTTAAAACAAAAAGGTGGAGGCTCATACCTCACATTACAAAGGTTTTGACCTATGAATATGTGTGCCTATCATAAAATGGCACTTTCTATTCTGGTTTAAATATTTGTGTTTTTAAAATTAAGTTGCAATTTTTTCCAGAGGAAGTAAAGGATATTGATGCCAGTTCTTGTGTAGTCTAGGTCACCTACACGTTTGTCAATGCAGTGTTCTACGAGACAAACGTCTAGGAGCATTCTACGATAAACATTTACACTCCATAACGAGGCTTATCTGAATTCTGATAAAGCAGCTGATTGGTTGATGCATATAACGATGACGGACGCAGTCGAACAGAGGATAAACAAAGTTTTATCAGATTTAAAAATCGAATTCTCGCTGAAACCTTTACAGAAAGAGTGTTTACTTAATTAGCAAATAGGTCAGACGTGTTGGCAGTATTACCAACAGGCTATGGGAAATCGCTATTGTATACGATTCTACCGCAATTAATGTTTGAAGAAGACCTGCATAGTAATACTAGTTCTCGTGAAGTCAGCATAATTCTGGTCATATCGTCACTGGTTTCTCTAATGAAGGACCAAGTTTCGAACTTGCAAAAACACAACGTTTGCTTTCTTTAGAACAAGCGACACATAAACTAACAATTGGAACAACAGCTGTGGTCTTTGTTTTCTTCGGTGTCGCCATTTCCGTTTTTCGATAGCGCCCCCTCGCGGTGTAATATTTTTAAATAGAACGCTCCAAGGCGTTTGAGTGGGAAGTCAAACGGCTTGCGTGACCTAGGCTAGTTCTTGTGTGGATGATGAGGATCAGAGTGAGGAGGAAAGAGATGACAGTCAAGACAACCAGAATTTCCAAACTGTGACTCCAGGTACTGTATACACACTGCATGAAACAATTTTGAGCATCAAGTTTCTTTACTTGGTATTGTAAGCATAAGCCCAACATGGACTATATACATGGAAATGTGTAGTTCTCAAGACTTGAAATGGAGTTTGTGAATGGCAATCAGGATGCTTATACTCAAGAATAGAGCAAGGTTTAGTTCAGGACACAAGTTATTTGCATTGAGATTAAATTCCTAGTAGAACAAAGTATATAATTTTGTGCATAGTTAACCACTCAAGTACACAGACCATTCAATTAATGAAAGATAAATATGTAAACAATCACTCTCCTAAATCGCATTCATATGATAAAAATCACTTCACTCTTCTCAAAATATTTAGCCAGTCATGATGTACCACTTTCTGAGCAATTTGCAATATCTATACACATACCATACTACCAACCAAAATTATAGTCTGAAAACTTGATTTTAGGGAAGAGGGAGGCAGTATCTGATAGCGGATGCTCCAGAGAAATAGATGAGTCTTCATCCAAGCGACAGAAGTTACAGAAAAAGTCATGGACTTCATCTGAAATGAACTCCATTCACAAACATTTTTCACACTTTATTACCATGTTGAAGGTACCCGGGAAAAATGATGTAACAAATGTTTTGAAAAAAGATAAAAAACCTTTCAAAAAGAACTTGGAGAAATGTAAGAAACCAAGTCTACAATCTAATTAAAAAACAGAGAAAATGTTGATTTTGATACTACTTTGATTGTTCACTAGAATTGATGGTATCTGTATGAAAAATGATATTTTTGTTTACAGTTCTTACAATTTACATAAATTGTACATAAAAGAATTTGTTGAATCATTATCAAAATAGATTTTGACAAATTTCAGCTTTTTAGCTCATATGAGCCAAAGGCTCAAGTGAGCCTTTCTGATCAAAATTTGTCTGTTGTCTGTCATTGTTGTGACCGGAAGGTCGGATGTTCGAATCCCTGCTGCGACTTGACCTGAGTCAATAAGAAATAGGTAGCAACTGTTCCATGGCCAAGCGCTCAACACATTGAAATAATAGTTTCAGGTCTTTCAGATGAGACCTTAAAAACTGAGGTTCCGTGTCATGGCAGGTGTTGGCATGATAAAGATCCCTCACTGTTCGATGGCCCTAAGTTCCGAGTAAAGGTCTAAATTTGAAGCCCTTCGCTGGTATATGGTGAGGTCTCTATATGACTGAAAATCTCAAACGGGATGTAAAACAACATACAATCAATCTATCAATCAGTCATTGTCAACTTTTTACAATATCATCTTCTTCTCCAGAACCACTGGGCCAGTTTCAACCAGACTTGGCACAAATTAGGAATTCAAGTTTGTGCAAATGAAGGGCCACACCGTCTTTCAAGGGAAAATAATTAAGAAAAAGTAAAATTGGGTGTTGTTATTCAAAAATCTTCTTCTCAAGATCCTTTGGGTCAGTAAAGATGAAACTTAAATGAAAGCTTTCTGACAAAGTGTAAATTCAATTTATTCAAATCATGACCCCGGGGTATTGGTGGAGCCATTATGGGCAATCAAAGTTTTACATAGGAATACATAGGGAAAATCTTTAAAATCTTCTTCTTAAGAACAGCAGAGTCATAATCAGTCACATTTATATGGAAGCATCGTCAGGTAGTGTAGATTCAAGTTTGTTCAAATCATGACCCCTGGGAGTAGGGTGGGGCCATTATGAACAATCAATACCTAGGAATACATAGGAAAAATCCTTAAAATCTATTTCTCAAAAACAGCATAGCCATGATAATTCATTTTATATGGAGGTATCCTCAGGTAGTGTAGAATCAAGTTTGGTCCAATTGTGGCCCAGAGGTAGGGTGGGACAACTATGGGCGGTCAAATTTTTTACACAGGAATACATAGCAAAATTCTTTAAAACTATTTTCCCCATGAATAAAAAAGTAATGATTAGTCACATATATATAGAAGCATCCTATGGTAAGCATAGATTCAAGTTTGCTCTAGTCATGAATCCCCCCCCCACTACCTCCTGGGCTACAATGAGTAATCAAATAAAAAAAATTCATAGGAATATGTGGGGGAAAAAAATCTTCTGATTAAACACAAGAATGGTCATAATTACTCAGGTGAGCATTGTGGCCCATGGGCACATTGTTTAATCAAAATGCAGAGAATATGTTAATTTGCATATTACATGTACATGTAATATTGATCAGTTGGTCATGTGATATAATTTTATATCTGAAATGAAATGATGACAATTGTATGAATGATGATGAGTTTAAAGTCAGATTCTTTAACACATGTATTTTCAAAAAAAAAATTGTCTGGAGGTATTTTGGAAATTTACTTTTTATAGTATTGTAATAAATGTTTGTTTTCATGCTATGTTGAAGGTCGAGTATCTACGAACACAACTGAATTGAATGAACATCAGAAGTATTAGATAATGTATTTACAACTGAAACTGTAATAGAATTTTATCAATTGAATTTGTGAAATTAATTTGATAATAAATTTTGATTTTTTACCTAAATTTAAACATTTTGTTGCTTAGTAGATCAGACAACATTTAAATCATAAGATTTAAACATGATACCCATAGGCCATTTTACTTAAACTGTTTGTATTGACTGAATGGTTCAGTACTTTTTTGTCAGTCAATAACTTAATACCTCAGTATGTGAGCAGGTCCGGGAGAATGGTGTCTGGTGTGAATAAGGGACATGCAGTCAATCTGTAGCTCATGGATCTAAAAGAGGAATAAATATGATATACGCTCTGTATTTGAGTCATAGTTAGCACTGCCCCAGGGTGAAGTTTTTGCAGCAGATCTATCACTATGTAAATACATACTTTGCATAGAAGGAACTCGCATGATTGAACAGTGCTTCACAAGCCTTGCATGACGTGTGTAGCAAACATTGAAGGTGTTGTAGGAAGTTTTACAATGATTTGATTTTACATGAAAAAATTCCAAAGTATCACATACTTTTCTTAAAGTAAAAAAGGTGCAATTAAGTTTGATTAAGTCTCCAATTTTAATTAATAACCATATCCTTGTATGAGAACCTCATTTTACTGTACTTTTATCAAGTGCATGTACGGTAATATGTACAAAATTGAATATAAGTTTATTATTTTCAAGTACCCAAATTTTTCAGTGTAAATAAGGTCGACGGTTTCTGTTTAAACCATATTATCTAATGTAAGTCCCCAAACTTGTACCCTGTGTATAAGGTCCTCAGTTTCTAAATATACCCTTATCTTGTGTAAGTCCTCAATTTCTATTTATACCCTTATCTTGTGCAAGTCCTCAAAATTTTGCCGTGTGTATAAGGTCCTCAGTTTCTCTACCCTTGTGTAGGTCCCCAAACTTTTACTTTGTGTATGAAGTCCTCAGTTTCTGTAGGCACCTTTACTATGTTTAAGTCCCCAAACTTTTACCATGTGTATAAGGTCCTCAGTTTCTACATATACCCTTATCTTGTGTAAGTCCTCAATTTCTATTTTTATCTTTATCTTACGTAAGTCCAAACTTTTACCGTGTGTATAAGGTCCTTAGTTTCTATACCCTTATTTTGTGTAAGTCCCCAAACTTTTACCTTGTGTATAAAGTCCTCAGTTTCTGTAGGTACCCTTATCATGTGTAAGTCCCCAAACTTTTACCTTGTATATAAAGTCCTCAGTTTCTGTAGGTACCCTTACCATGTGTAAGTCCCCAAACTTTTACCTTGTGTTAAAGGTCCTCAGTTTTCTATATATACCCTTGTCTTGTGTAAGTCTTCAAACTTTCATTGGTTATATATCGTCTTCAGTTTCTATATCTTTATCTTGTGTAATTCCCCTTAAACTTTAACCGCGTGTACAAGGTCCAAGTTTCTGAACCTCTTATTTTGTGTAAGTGTACAATGTGTATAAGGTCCTCAGGTTAATGTACGTTTTTCTTATTCAAGTACACAACATTAATTACGATACCGTGTGCTACAAACATGGCCGTAGAAACCCAAGGGGCCGTGCCCCAATAATCTTGCCGATATATAGTATACTAGAGAAAAACTTAGCTCCTTGATGCTTGTGCCCCCACAACAATAGTGTCAGATTACCTTTTTTTTTCTTTTCTTTTTTCTCGTCAAGAAATTTTTGCTTGGTAGTTTCTGAAAATATTTGGTTGCTCCCCACCCAAAAAAAACCCACCTGCTTCCTATGGGCTTGTCAAATATGTTTTGATAATATATGAAGGTTTTGTTTAATATTCACATGAAATATTTGACTTGATTGCTTATTTATTTTTCAACAATCATGCGAATGCCCTATGATATATATACACACTATTAAGCTACCTGCCTTGTAATACTATTTTAACATTTTTGACCCTTCAAAAATTATGGTACTCATAATGGCTGAGTGAAATCAAGGGAATTTTTTAGCTCACCTCAACGAAGTGGGGAAAAAGATTTTTAAACAGTTTATTTCCAAGTAACTCTCTGTCCTAGATGCATGGATGATACCTCTCGGGTTTAACTGTACCAGTCAAGTGTCAAAATATTTTCTAAATGTATGAGCAGATTAAAGTTCCGGGATTGTGTCTTATTCCCAATATATAATTGTATAGGCCCTACCTGAATCAAACTCAGTTGCATGGATGATGTTTCATGGGATAAAAATACCAGACCATGCTTCTGATTCTGTACGATACCCATAATTTTGTGATAGTGAAATTGTTAAATTTTTGAAGCAGGTCTTATGCCGGAAAAATAGAGCCATACTTAACTATTTTGCATGGATAAGTCTGATTGGAAAAAAAAACCGTAACAATATCACAATCTTATAATTATTTAAAGGGAATACGTCAGAAAACAGTGTGTGTATGAATTATTACTATTATAGTATCGTACAATTTGGTACATAATAGAAATTTGGTTTTACTTTTATGTAACCCTTTTTTTAACTGACGACATTTCTAGGAATGCACAGAGTATTCATTTAAAATAAAAATCAGGGTTCATTATTCTTCAAACATTCAGTTTTAACTGTCAACTGTCATTTTTTGTGTCAAAATAAAATCATCGCTGATTCTCAGGAGCTTCCCCAGGAACTTTGACATATAACAGTGCCACTTCTACCCCCCCCCCCCCCTCCCACCGTTCCAACGCAAATTCCTGCTGGATCCACATTTATAGTCAAATTTTCTGTATACAATCTTACCATTGGCTTGTTAATTTTTCATCATAGTACAGTTTAAACATATATTTGTAGCATAAATTTACGATTTCGTTTTGTGGACATAAAAAAGCTTTGCCTTGAATGAAATCAATCTACAATACACATAGAGAAGAAAAAGACCTATTTCGCCATGCACAGACCATGTACCTGTGTACGATGAAGTACAACTAAAAGTGTAGCTGCACTGTATCCATAGTTATGAATAAGCAAAATGACCAACTTTTTTTTTTGTTTTTTGTTTGGCTGCTTCTTTTTTTTTTTACTCTCAATCTGTTTTCGAATCTCAACGTCAAAACCAAATGGAAGCTTCTCGGAGTTTTAAACAGATTCGGCTTTGGCTACCATATACGCATCCAAGTCATGATCAGGATTCTCGCCATTTTTGTTTTTGATGTTAAATTCATCGGACCCCTAGCAAAATCTTTTGTCATACCTATAAAAATTATTTCTCAAATAAATCTGAACTAAAATAGTTTAACATTTCTGATGAAATCGTAATTGTTGAACAGCTCATTGAGCTATTGTACCTCAGTCGATGAGATATTGGAGATCTATGACTTTTTTTTCGACACACTGTAAGCGGGATAAGTTATTATCTAATCAACGATCGCAAACATGTAAACCATCACAAGATATGATAAAATAAAAAAGTAAAAAGGTATGACAACAAATTGTTTGACTATGTTCTCGGACAAAACGTGTTTTGTCCTTCCAACCAAACTGTTTGCCTTAACAACCCCAAGCAAACAGTTTGGTTCATGGGTCCGACAAACCACATGTTGCCCTAGAACCCAGTCAATAAAATTAATGACATGTATGATTCATAGGTCCATGCTACCCCAAAATTGTAATTCATGAATAGGTCCCCATTTCTCTCTGTGTATGAACGACTGAGGTTAGGTCCTCAATTCCGTTTGCTTATGAGGAATTGGGTCCCCTAATTTTACACAGAAGTCCTCAGATTGGCACTTCCGGGTCCCCATTTTCTAAATTCATGGAAATATCAGTCCAGCTCAAAGACTCACTCTGTTTCCTTAAATCAGGATACCTACAGAGTAAAATGAGTTGAACAATGCCAAATAGGTCATGAAATCTCTCAGTCCCCATTTTAAGATGTTATGACAGAGTCCCCAGATCGGAGTCGATACACGTGTGTGTGTGTGTGTGTGTGTGTGTGTGTGTGGTAGCCTGTTTATGTCGTGGTCGAATGAAAGATGACAACTAGGCTGGTTGGGTTCTGCAAATAAACCCTGTAACATAACAAGAATGAAATAATAAAAAGATAAATGTTTCAAACACATATAATATAAATCAGTACATAACACATAATATTTCAATATTTTGCAAGAAGGATAACTCTTGTCATGAAACATTATAGATATTGGGAAATACAAGTTATTCCCCTTGATACTGAACTTTTATATCTAGATCCATAATGAGTACTTGTCAATTTGAAATACACACACATATGTATAAAGGATAAAAACATGATGTGATTTAATCACCTGTTTGTGGAACAAGGTAGTACTTAATCTCTCATCAGTCAATTAATGAAGCTCTAGGTTTCAATTCAGTACTACAAACAATATTTACATATAATACTGTACTGATTGAATACATAGTGCACAAGATCAATATATACAGAATTTAATTATGAATAAAGTTCTAGAATTCGCGCATCTATCAATGGAATTTACTTTCTAACTTCAGTTTAATAGAAATGCTGAATTAGGAACTTTACAGAAATAATATTAATAAAAGATGAAAAGAAGAGTGAAATAAATAGTGTACTTACTATTAGTAATGTGTCCAAAATGTCCAGATCTTCAATTCTATTAAAAGTTATGCTCTATATAAAATGCAGTCCTTCCTCTCTGAGAGTTGTCTGAAGTCTGACTTTGGTATGAACAAAGACGAGGGACCTTTTAGCGGGAAATAAAATAAGTAACACTTTTGGTTTAGATAATCACCTGACCTTAATCACATGTCTGTAAGTGACCACACAGGTATAGATGCCCCAAGGCTCAAAGAGAACTTTGGTTACAAACAATAAAGAACCAGGGAGTAAAAGGGTGTTGTATTTATGTAGCACTGAACAGTGTATATTGTTGATGATATAAATGATACTAATGAATATGTACATAATGATCAAGTGAGATAATTATACCATTGCAAAATGAGTATAAATAAAACTACACCGGTTTGAGAATGATGTCCCAATTATTCAAAAATATTTTTAAAAAAATAGATTTCATTCAATAGAAAAAATTTAAGTTTATGTTCTACCAATGACTACTGATAAAATTCCATCAAGTAATTTGTTCTTTTCCTGTCCTGTGAATGATGAATCTTTCGAAACTTTCAGAAGAAACTCGGCTTTATCTTTCCTTTCAGGCTCTGCTACCTCTTGGTGAACAACAAAGCCACCAGACGTAATCCATTTTGGCTTGTTTCTGGTTCTTGTAGGCCTTCGGGGTTCTCTAATCTCTTCGTCAGATTCACTCATATCTCCTGGTGTATCCATGTTATGAGTATCTTGTAGAGCGTCTCCTCCAATATTCTCTTGGACATCCTCTTGAGTGTCCTCTTCAGCGACTGCAGCCATTTCCTCATCTCCTTCAGATTCTGCATCTGGAAGTTCCTGAGTGTCATGTTCCACCAAATTCCCAGGTTCCTTCTCTATTCCTAAATTCCAACCAGTTTGTCTTGTAACCTTATGACAAGGTTATCATCACTGTCAGATTCTGAATCGCCTGAACTGAGTGGAGCTGTTTTGTCTTGCTGAGTCTTCAGTATTGATGTTTGATTTGATATTGGCATAGGTTCAGGACCTTTACTGTTTCTATGTCTTGGTGCAGGTGTTGGAAAAATATTAACTCTATTTTCAGGAATAAAACTAATAGGAAGTAAAAGATTTCTATGTAGTGTTATTTTTCCTGATTTGTCTTCTCTTTGGACATTATACACGGGAATTTCTTTATTTGGTTGTGACAGGATGATGTATGGTTCGCTTTCCCATCTGTCTGCTATCTTGTGTTTTCCGTCGTAAGCCACTACTTTCACTAATACTCTGTCTCTGTTGTTCAGTATGGCTCCTCTGACTTTTCTATTGTAGTTCTGCTCCGGTTTATATTGTGACTCCTTGATGTTCTGCTGTGCCAGTTTGTATGAGGTGTTCAATCTGTTTCTTAAATTTGCAACAAATTCTGGCATAGAGTCTTTCTTATCTTCTTCTGGGTTTGTTTTAAAAGCTAAATCGATAGGTAGTCTTGGTTCTCTACCAAACATTAAATAGAATGGTGAATGGCCAGTTGATGACTGTTTCATGCAATTATAAGCATGTACGATTGGGCCTATGTGCTGTTTCCAATCTGCTTTCTGTTTTGGCTGTAGAGTTCCAAGCATCTTCAATAATGTTCGATTGAATCTTTCACAGAGCCCATTTCCCATCGGATGATATGGCGTTGTTCTTGGTTTGGTCATGCCGGTAATTTGACAAAGTTCATGAATTAAATGGCTCTCAAAATTTGCTCCTTGATCTGTATGGATAGTTTTTGGAATTCCGTAATGAATGATGAAATTATTGAATAAAACATTGGCTGTAGTTTTTGCTGTTTGATTTCTTGTTGGAATAGCTTGGGCGTAACGAGTAAAATGGTCTGTGATAACCAGTACATTTTCGAATCCGCCTTTTGAAGTTTCTAATGTTAAAAAATCTAGACACACAAGTTCCAATGGTTGGAAGGTGCTGATTGGTGTTAAAGGAGCTGTCTTTGTCTGTATATATATCCGAATTTGACTCCCCTTTTTTGTCTCCCCTAGCTTGGCACACTGTTTTTCCCTATAAAAGCTCTAAAACTTCATTGTTATTTCGGATTCCAAACATTTCGGTTGAGCAGTACTGAAGAGACATTATTTGTTGAAATGCGAATCTGGTGCATCAAAATTGGTACCGTATAAGTTTTATATTATGACCCTTGGGTCGAGAGGCCTCTGCTGGTGGACTGTTAGTCCCTGAGGGTCTCTACAGCCAAGTAGCAAAGTACTTCGTTACTAGCTTAAAAATACGGATGTATATTTAATTGCTGTTATAAAATTTAGAAATTCATTCCAAAATTAAGGATTATATCCCTCACACACAGCTCTTATCCTTAGACGAATTTGACTCCACTTTTTGGCACACTGTTTTCCCAAAAATAGGTCTAAAACTTCATTGTTATTTAGGATTCCTAACATTGCGGTTGAGCATCACTCAAGAGACATTATTTGTTGAAATGTGCATATATATATATATATATATATATATATATATATATATATATATACATACATACATACACACACACACACACATACACACACACACACACATATATATATATATACATATATATATATTTATTTATTTAATTATTTATTTATTTATAAAAGCACTAAAGTTCCAACAACACCCGATACCTCAAAGTGTCGGATCCACAACATGGATACAAGGTCAAATACAAACTAGTTCTAATTGTAACGGGGACCGTTACATATGTTCCCCAAACATCTCCCAATTAAAAAGTGATGTCCTTGTGAATCTATAGCAAAAAATCATTTTATTTTAGCCTTTAATTACATGTAGTACGTTCAAAATGGTAATTTCAGTACCAAAAAATGAAAGAAAGCGTTGCACGCAAACCATTTCAATGAACAACAAAAAAGTTAGACTGATTCCAAAGTTAGCGTACAAATTTTGTAATGCGCGTGCACGCACATGCGTGCGCGTGCTGGCAAAATAACTATTATTTTTCATATGTACAAATGATATACTATCATCCTATTTAGGTTTTATATCGCTTCCTTCAATATTCTGATTTTCCATTTTTTGTACCAAAATTGGAATGCACGTGCGCGCGCGTGCATGCACGTGCAGACAAAATGACTATCACTATGCACATCTACAAACGCTATACTATCATCCTGGAAAGTTTCATATCGATCCCTTTTGTAGTTTCTGAGAACACTACCGGACAAAAAAGTACCGGAGAAAAAGAATAATAATAACTAATTCTAATTGTAACGGGGACCGTTACATATGTTCCCCAAACGTCCCCCAATTAAAAAGTGATGTCCTTGTGAATCTATAGCAAAAAATCATTTTATTTTAGCCTTTAATTACATGTAGTACGTTCAATATGGTCATTTCAGTACCAAAAAATGAAAGAAAGCGTTGCACGCGCATACACGCGCACGCGTGTATGATTCTGAAATTTTGTTGATGTCGTTCAACAGGCATGTGTATCATATACCCACAGTGTGAATTTCATAACGTTTCCACCAAATACAAGGAAGTTATAGCGATTTTAAAATCGTCCAATCAGAATTCAACACACGTGCATGCACGTGCTGAGCAGTAATTCTAACCACAGCAATTTGTAAGGAGTACCAAGACACATCTAAACCATTAATATCAATAGAATTTGATGAAAAACAAAAACGTTATCGTCCTTTAAAAATTGAACATTTAAAAACCGTTGCACGCGCATGCGCGTGTGCGTTGGCATTTTTTTGTTACACCAATATATAGATACACATATTGTCTACGTATGCTGTGAATATCATCTTATTCGATTCAAAAATAAGAGAGTTACAAACGTTTTAGTATTATCCAATCAAAATGAAGCGCACGTGCATGCGCGTGCAAATTGGTAATTTCGACCATGGAAATCAGTTAAGGGTCTCAATATCTACCTATGATATGAATTTCAAGCCATTTCAATGAACAACAAAAAAGTTAGACTGATTCCAAAGTTAGCGTATAAATTTTGTAATGCGCGTGCACGCGCATGCGTGCGCGTGCTGGCAAAATAACTATTATTTTTCATATGTACAAATGATATACTATCATCCTATTTAGGTATTATATCGCTTCCTTCAATATTCTGATTTTCCATTTTTTGTACCAAAATTGCAATGCACGTGCGCGCGCGTGCATGCACGTGCAAACAAAATGACTATCACTATGCACATCTACAAACGCTATACTATCATCCTGGAAAGTTTCATATCGATCCCTTTTGTAGTTTCTGAGAACACTACCGGACAAAAAAGTACCGGAGAAAAAGAATAATAACTAGACACGATCTCGTTGCGAGCAACGAGTAGGTCTTCCGTCCGATTTGTTGATGCACTCGGAGTTAAAAAAAAAAAAAAAAAAAAAAAGACAAATGAGTCCCAATTTAGTTTCCGACTTTAAGACACTTTAGATATAATCAATTTTTCATATCATAAGCTTCTGAAGCAAAGTTGCGGTGAAATTCGTTTGAAATTCGACTCTCCAGGCGAGCGATAAGGCCTGCAGGCCTATTTCTTGATGTCATTTGTTAGCCCTCTATAGACTCAACAACTTTAGTTCTATATGTCTTTACAAAATATTTACCTGTAAAAAGTTATTGAGATCGACCGATATTGACAAAAAATCGACTGTACAGGCGAGCCATTAGGACCATAGGCCTATTTCTTGATATCAATCGATAGATCTCGATAAACTGAACAACTTTTGTTCAATATGTCCTTACAAAATATTTACCAGTTACAAGTTTTTGAAATCGACTGATATCGACAAAAATCGACTCTACAGGCGAGCCATGAGGCCCACAGACCCATTTTTTGATATTGATCGATAGGTTATGACACATTGAACAACTTTTGTTCAATAATGCTTTTCAAAAAATATGTCGTTTTAAAGATATGAGGCGTCAAATATTTACGATTTTGGCCCTTAAAATCTCTAATTACGTAACATATGACCTACTTTTTGATTTGATAAGATCAAGCTCGTTGAGATGAACATTTCCACTTCTACAACTTATTATAAAATATTAATAGTTTCTGAGATATTCTCAAAAACATTTGGACCCTTCTGAACCCCTAATTTAAAGGGCCAGCCCGTTTTGCTTGATATCGTAAGAAAGGCCTTGTCATTTTAAACATTTTTTGCTCAACAAGTATTTAGAAATTCTTTACCGTTCTCGAGTTATCTCTACAAGAAATATTTAGGGGCCAAACTGTAGCTCCCTAACGGGGCCACATAGGGAAAAAACGAAATGTACATATTGTTTAGATTATCATTCTGAACAACTTTTGTTCAATAATGCTTTTCAAAATATTTGTCGTTTTAAAGATATGAGGCGTCAATTATTTATGATTTTGGCCCTTAAAATCCCTTATTACGTAACATATGACCTACTTTTTGATTTGATAAGAACAAGCTCGTTTAGATGAACATTTCCGCTTCTATGACTTATTACAAAATATTAATAGTTTCTGAGATATTCTCATAAACCTTTGGACCCTTCTGGGCCCCTAATTTAAAGGGTCAGCCCCTTTTGCTTGATATCGAAAGAAAGGTCATGACATTTCAAACATTTTTTGTTCAACAAGTATTTAGAAATTCTTTACCGTTCTCGAGTTATTTCTAGAAGTAATTTTTAGGGGCCAAACTGTAGCTCCCTAACGGGGCCACATAGGGTAAAAACGAAATATGCATATTGTTCAGATCATCATTCTGAACAACTTTTGTTCTTTATTGCTTTTCAAAATATTTGTCGTTTTCGAGATACAAGGGGTAAAAAATTTATGGTTTTGGCCCTTAAAATCCCTTATTACGTAACATATGACCTACATTTTTATATGAATAGATTTGGATTGTTGAGATGAACATTTTTTGTTCTTTGACTTATACCAAAATATTAACGATTTTTGAGATATTTGATCTAGACTTTGAGCCCTTCTAGATCCCTCATTTAAGGGGCTAGTCCCTAAATCTTGATATTTGCGAAAAGATCTCGTAAATGTGCACAACTTTTGTTCTACATGTCTTAACAAAATATTTGCAAGAAAAAAGATATTGGAGATCAAAGGTCAAAAATCGCCGAAATCGGCGAAAAATTTTGGCATCCATTTTTTCAGGTCCAGGCGAGCCTTTAGGCAAATCGCCTCCGGTAAAATCGAATCCCCCACAAATCTTCTAAAATGTTTACTCTATCTTGTGTAGAAATTTCAAGACTCTAGCTTCAAAACTAACGGAGGAGATGTGTGGACAACAAGGCCCTTCAAAAAGTCACTAAAAGAGAGATAACTCCTGACCGGAAGTGACGTCAAGCACAAAATTTTGCAAGCAAAGTCTCGTCACCAAAAGACATCTTTCCTGAAAATTTCGTGAAAATCGATCGAGAAATGGCTGAGAAAAACGCGTGTACTACCAAGGAAAATAATAATAATAATAATGAAGAAGAAGAACGCGAACAATAATAGTAAGGTCTTCCGCAGGAGACGGAAGACCTTAATAAGAAAAGTGAAAAATCAACAATAGAATAATAGAAGGGTCTTCCGCTGAAGACGGAAGACCCTAATAAGAAAAGTGAAAAATCAACAATAGAATAATAGAAGGGTCTTCCGCTGAAGACGGAAGACCCTAATAAGAAAAGTGAAAAATCAACAATAGAATAATAGAAGGGTCTTCCGCTGAAGACGGAAGACCCTAATAATAATAATAACTAGACACGATATCGTTGCGAGCAACGAGTAGGTCTTCCGTCCGATTTGTTGATGCACTCGGAGTTAAAAAAAAAAAAAAAAGAAGACAAATGAGTCCCAATTTAGTTTCAGACTTTAAGACACTTTAGATATAATCAATTTTTCATATCATAAGCTTCTGAAGCAAAGTTGCGGTGAAATTCGTTTGAAATTCGACTCTCCAGGCGAGCCATAAGGCCCGCGGGCCTATTTCTTGATGTCATTTGTTAGCCCTCTATAGACTCAACAACTTTAGTTCTATATGTCTTTACAAAATATTTACCTGTAAAAAGTTATTGAGATCGACCGATATCGACAAAAAATCGACTGTACAGGCGAGCCATTAGGACCATAGGCCTATTTCTTGATATCAATCGATAGATCTCGATAAACTGAACAACTTTTGTTCAATATGTCCTTACAAAATATTTACCAGTTACAAGTTTTTGAAATCGACTGATATCGACAAAAATCGACTCTACAGGCGAGCCATGAGGCCCACAGACCCATTTTTTGATATTGATCGATAGGTTATGACACATTGAACAACTTTTGTTCAATAATGCTTTTCAAAAAATATGTCGTTTTAAAGATATGAGGCGTCAAATATTTACGATTTTGGCCCTTAAAATCTCTAATTACGTAACATATGACCTATTTTTTGATTTGATAAGATCAAGCTCGTTGAGATGAACATTTCCGCTTCTACAACTTATTATAAAATATTAATAGTTTCTGAGATATTCTCAAAAACATTTGGACCCTTCTGAACCCCTAATATAAAGGGCCAGCCCGTTTTGCTTGATATCGTAAGAAAGGCCTTGTCATTTTAAACATTTTTTGCTCAACAAGTATTTAGAAATTCTTTACCGTTCTCGAGTTATCTCTACGAGAAATATTTAGGGGCCAAACTGTAGCTCCCTAACGGGGCCACATAGGGAAAAAACGAAATGTACATATTGTTTAGATTATCATTCTGAACAACTTTTGTTCAATAATGCTTTTCAAAATATTTGTCGTTTTCAAGATATAAGGCGTCAATCATTTATGATTTTGGCCCTTAAAATCTCTTATTACGTAACATATGACCTACTTTTTGATTTGATAAGAACAAGCTCGTTTAGATGAACATTTCCGCTTCAATGACTTATTACAAAATATTAATAGTTTCTGAGATATTCTCATAAACCTTTGGACCCTTCTGGGCCCCTAATTTAAAGGGTCAGCCCCTTTTGCTTGATATCGTAAGAAAGGTCATGACATTTCAAACATTTTTTGTTCAACAAGTATTTAGAAATTCTTTACCGTTCTCGAGTTATTTCTAGAAGTAATTTTTAGGGGCCAAACTGTAGCTCCCTAACGGGGCCACATAGGGTAAAAACGAAATATGCATATTGTTCAGATCATCATTCTGAACAACTTTTGTTCTTTATTGCTTTTCAAAATATTTGTCGTTTTCGAGATACAAGGGGTAAAAAATTTATGGTTTTGGCCCTTAAAATCCCTTATTACGTAACATATGACTTAAATTTTTATATGAATAGATTTGGATTGTTGAGATGAACATTTTTTGTTCTTTGACTTATACCAAAATATTAACGATTTTTGAGATATTTGATCTAGACTTTGAGCCCTTCTAGATCCCTAATTTAAGGGGCTAGCCCCTAAATCTTGATATTTTCGAAAAGATCTCGTAAATGTGCACAACTTTTGTTCTACATGTCTTAACAAAATATTTGCAAGAAAAAAGATATTGGAGATCAAAGGTCAAAAATCGCCGAAATCGGCGAAAAAGTTTGGCATCCATTTTTTCAGGTTCAGGCGAGCTTTTAGGCAAATCGCCTCCGGTAAAATCGAATCCCCCACAAATCTTCTAAAATGTTTATTCTATCTTGTGTAGAAATTTCAAGACTCTAGCTTCTAAACTAACGGAGGAGATGTGTGGACAACAAGGCCCTTCAAAAAGTCACTAAAAGAGAGATAACTCCTGACCGGAAGTGACGTCAAGCACGAAATTTTGCAACCAAAGTCTCGTCACCAAAAGACATCTTTCCTGAAAATTTCGTGAAAATCGATCGAGAAATGGCTGACAAAAACGCGTGTACTACCAAGGAAAATAATAATAACTAGATTCGATCTCGTTGCGAGCAACGAGTGGGTCTTCCGTCCAAATTTAGATGTGATTAGATAAGAATTTGACTGACATTTTCGTTCATAAATAATGATACAAATATATTGTCTAGACGTACAATTTAGCTTTGGTAATGTTTTACAAATATTGATCATTTAAATGTTATAAATTAAAGACTCTCTCTACCTCTCGGCAACTAATTAAAGGGGTCAGCTTTTTTTCGAGAAAAAAGTTAATAATGTTATTTACTGCGATACAGATTCGACTGATCAGGCGAGTCATGCCGCCCGGAGGCCTATTTTTTTTTTATATCATTCTAGATATATCTCGCAAAACTGAACAAATTTTGTTCTACATGTCCTATGGAAATTTTCTTAAGAAAAAAGTTATTGATTGCGACATTTATCAGACTGTTAAGGCGAGTCATAAGGCCCGTGGGCCTTTTTCTTGATATCGTTTGAAAGATCTTGCAAACCTGAACAACTTTTGGTCTACATGTTTTATCAAAAGTTTCTCCAGAAAAAAGCTATTGATTGTGACACTAATCAAACTCTTCAGGCGAGCCATGAGGCCTGTTCGCCTTTTTCATGATGTTGTTTGAAACATCTTGCAAAACTGAACAACTTTTGCTCTAGATGTCTCATTAAAAGTTTCTTGACAAAAATGTTATAGATTACAACAATAACCCAACTGTTCAGGTGAGCCATGAGACCCGCAGGCCTTATTCTTAACATCGTTAGTAACGCTTGCAAATCTGAACAACTTTTGTTCTACATGTCTTATCAAAAGTTTCTCGAGAAAAAAGTTATTAATGTTATTAATTGTGATACAAATTCGACTGTTCAGGCGAGCCATGACGCCCGCAGGACTATTTTTTGATATCATTAGATAGATCTTGCAAAACTGAACAACTTTTATTCTACATGTTTTATCAGAGTTTCGTGAGGAAAAAGTTAATCATTGTAACAGAAACTCAATGGTTCAGGCGATCCATGAGGCCCATGGGCCCATTTCTTGATACGGCACGAAAGATCTCAATAAACTGTACAACTTTTGTTATATATGTCTAAACAAAATATTTACGAGTATAACGTTATGCGACATTTATCACTGTTAAGGCGAGTCATAAGGCCTGTAGGCCTTTTTCTTGATATCGTTTGAAAGATCTTGCAAAACTGAACAACTTTTGTTCTACATGTCTTATCAAAAGATTCGTGAGAAAAAAGTTAATCATTGTAACAGAAACTCAATGGTTCAGGCGAGCCATGAGGCCTATGGGCCCATTTTTTGATATGACACGAAAGATCTCAATAAACTGTACAACTTTTGTTATATATGTCTAAGCAAAATATTTACGAGTAAAAAGTTATGATTTAAAACGTGGAGAAAAATGAGACACTTTTTTAAACTCCATTTTCGACCCCTACCGAGCTTCCATACTAGGCACTTCCGGAAATTTTGAAAACCCAGGTGCACAACTACAACATGTCGTCTAACATCACTGAAAATTTCAGCACTCTAGCTTTTATCGTTTTTGAGTTTTTGTCTGGACAAAATGGTCATCTGAAAATCGATAAAAGGGGGATAACTTCCAACCGGAAGTGATTTTTCAAAAATTGAAACGGCGGTACAAACTTCAAATGGCAACGCATCAATCCTGAAAATTTGAAGCAAATTGATCCATCCATCTCCGAGAAATCTTCTGCACAAAAATCGGTAAGGAGAAAAAAAAAAGAAGAAGAAGAATAACTAGATTCGATCTCGTTGCGAGCAACGAGTGGGTCTTCCGTCCAAATTTAGATGTGATTAGATAAGAATTTGACTGACATTTTCGTTCATAAATAATGATACAAATATATTGTCTAGACGTACAATTTAGCTTTGGTAATGTTTTACAAATATTGATCATTTAAATGTTATAAATTAAAGATTCTCTCTACCTCTCGGCAACTAATTAAAGGGGTCAGCTTTTTTTCGAGAAAAAAGTTAATAATGTTATTTACTGCGATACAGATTCGACTGATCAGGCGAGTCATGCCGCCCGGAGGCCTATTTTTTTTTTTATATCATTCTAGATATATCTCGCAAAACTGAACAAATTTTGTTCTACATGTCCTATGGAAATTTTCTTAAGAAAAAAGTTATTGATTGCGACATTTATCAGACTGTTAAGGCGAGTCATAAGGCCCGTGGGCCTTTTTCTTGATATCGTTTGAAAGATCTTGCAAACCTGAACAACTTTTGGTCTACATGTTTTATCAAAAGTTTCTCCAGAAAAAAGCTATTGATTATGACACTAATCAAACTGTTCAGGCGAGCCATGAGGCCCGTTGGCCTTTTTCATGATGTTGTTCGAAAGATCTTGCAAAACTGAACAACTTTTGCTCTAGATGTCTCATTAAAAGTTTCTTGACTAAAATGTTATAGATTACAACAATAACCCAACTGTTCAGGTGAACCATGAGACCCGCAGGCCTTATTCTTAACATCGTTAGTAACGCTTGCAAATCTGAACAACTTTTGTTCTACATGTCTTATCAAAAGTTTCTCGAGAAAAAAGTTATTAATGTTATTAATTGTGATACAAATTCGACTGTTCAGGCGAGCCATGACGCCCGCAGGACTATTTTTTGATATCATTAGATAGATCTTGCAAAACTGAACAACTTTTATTCTACATGTTTCATCAAAGTTTCGTGAGGAAAAAGTTAATCATTGTAACAGAAATTCAATGGTTCAGGCGAGCCATGAGGCCCATGGGCCCATTTCTTGATACGGCACGAAAGATCTCAATAAACTGTACAACTTTTGTCATATATGTCTAAAAAAAATATTTACGAGTATAACGTTATGCGACATTTATCACTGTTAAGGCGAGTCATAAGGCCCGTGGGCCTTTTTCTTGATATCGTTTGAAAGATCTTGCAAAACTGAACAACTTTTGTTCTACATGTCGTATCAAAAGATTCTCGAGAAAAAAGTTAGTAATTGTGACACTGATCAAACTGTTCAGGCGAGCCATGAGGCCCGTTGCCCTTTTTCATGATGTTGTTCGAAAGATCTTGCAAAACTGAACAACTTTTGTTCAAGATGTCTTTTTAAAAGTTTCTTGACAAAAATGTTATAGATTACAACAATAACCCAACTGTTCAGGTGAGCCATGAGACCCGCAGGCCTATTTATTAACATCGTTAGTTAACCCTTGCGAAACTGAACAACTTTTGTTCTACATGTCTTGTCAAAAGTTTCTCGAGAAAAAAGTTATTAATGTTATTAATTGTGATACAAATTCGACTGTTCGGGCGAGCCATGACGCCCTGAGGCCTAGTTTTTGATATCATTAGATAGATCTTGCAAACCTGACCAACTTTTATTCTACATGTCTTATCAAAAGTTTCGTGAGAAAAAAGTTAATCATTGTAACAGAAATTCAATGGTTCAGGCGAGCCATGAGGCCTATGGGCCCATTTCTTGATATGACACGAAAGATCTCAATAAACTGTACAACTTTTGTTATATATGTCTAAGCAAAATATTTACGAGTAAATAGTTATGATTTAAAACGTGGAGAAAAATGAGACACTTTTTTAAACTCCATTTTCGACCCCTACCGAGCTTCCATACTAGGCACTTCCGGAAATTTTGAAAACCCAGGTGCACAACTACAACATGTCGTCTAACATCACTGAAAATTTCAGCTCTCTAGCTTTTATCGTTTTTGAGTTTTTGTCTGGACAAAATGGTCATCTGAAAATCGATAAAAGGGGGATAACTTCCAACCGGATGTGATTTTTCAAAAATTGAAACGGCGGTACAAACTTCAAATGGCAACGCATCAATCCTGAAAATTTGAAGCAAATTGATCCATCCATCTCCGAGAAATCTTCTGCACAAAAATCGGTAAGGAGAAAAAAAAAGAATAATAATAATAATAAGAAAAGTGAAAAATCAACAATAGAATAATAGAAGGGTCTTCCGCTGAAGACGGAAGACCCTAATAATAAGAAAAGTGAAAAATCAACAATAGAATAATAGAAGGGTCTTCCGCTGAAGACGGAAGACCCTAATAATAATAATGAAGAAGAAGAACGCGAACAATAATAGTAAGGTCTTCCGCAGGAGACGGAAGACCTTAATAATAATAATAATAATAATAATAAGAAACAGAGTAAAAACAATATGTTCCCGAACTTTGTTTGGGGAACATAAAAAGAGCTTGTTCTGGGTATAGTCAGTTTTTAAATCGAGGTAAGCTACTGACAAACAAGTTGATGGTACAGGGATTTCAACAGTCTCGATTGAAGTCAGCATTTCGCAAATTCTATGGTCGTTATAACGATCTAGTTCGTCAATACAACCTCGCATTGGGTCAAATGCTGTCTGACGTGTTTCATACCGATTGTTAAGCCGTTCTTGGCACACTGATTTGACTGCGGATAACTCCGTTTACCTGATCAGGATATGGGGCTCACGGCGGGTGTGACCGGTCAACAGGGGATGCTTACTCCTCCTAGGCACCTGATCCCACCTCTGGTGTGTCCAGGGGTCCGTGTTTCCCCAACTATCTATTTTGTATTGCTTGTAGGAGTTATGAGATTGATCACTGTTCGTTTTCTTCACCTTACAAAGCACTAAAATGACCAACGACACGAACAACCAGATTGTCACATTTTCGGGACGACCCGTCCCTTCTTCAGGACAAACGAAATGAATTACATAATGTGGTCAGTATCAACAGAACATAATAACAAACACTACATCTAAATAAATGTTTGCCCAACTATCTATTTTGTATTGCTTGTAGGAGTTATGAGATTGATCACTGTTCGTTATCTTCACCTTGCATCTAGCAATACAACTACACTAATCTACAAACGTATTTACAACGCAGACTACATGTTATTTGGTCTTTAGCCTTGCCAATCAATGTTAAAAGTGCAGCGAATTAGGACATGCCTTATTCGTCCAAAGAGCTGATCCCAAACAATTTGGAATATATTAAAATATATAATATAAATATACGTAAAAATGGAATAAAATGGTGGGAAGATAATGATATGGACACACTCTACCCAGAGTTCCGTGCGTTCTTCGCACTACACCTCTGTCAACGGCTTTTTACAGATATCTTGTAAAAGTTTCTTTGATCCAACATTTATGTTTTGGACTAAATATTTAGTCATATTATGACATGTTTTTGGTGCAATTAAGTTGATGCTTACTGTAAATTGTTTAAAATCGCCGTTTTCTGATCATAAATTTGGAACTACTTCGTAATATGCGTATGAATGTAGGATATACACGTGGTGGAGATTTAATTGTAAACATGAAATCAAAAGTAAGAAAGGCTGTAAAAATACGATAAAACTTGTCAAATAAGAGACAAACAGCTAAACGGTAAATATGCACTTACTAAAGTGTCAGTTGGCTATGAAAAGAGCCTAATGTATTACCTGTTGCCTGAAACTTTGCCTGTTGCCTGAACTTTTAAAGGGAAAGGAAACCGAGAATGATTGTTTATATCATGTGATTATATTGTCACGTGATTCCAAGCGTTGACAGAGGTGTATGTGAAGCTTGCGTAACGCGCCCTCTGGTGAGAGAATGTGATATGGAGTGATTAAGTTCAAAACAATATTTGGTAGTCCGTACCATTGATGATTCGGATTTGGTAAACAGTGCTGACAACGAAAAATAATATGATTGCCAGAACACGATTAAACAACAATGTCAATTAAAAGACACAGATCTGGCATTAAAATCAACAATTCAAGAGGTGAATGGGAGAGAAGTCTAAGGAAAAAGATACGGTATTATATTTCAAGCTAATATATTTTTTAAGGTCAGACAAACTAAAGCCGCATTCAAGAAATTCTGATATCGTAACATAAAGAGCTATGCGAATCGGAACATATGTTGATTTAGAATAATGTTTTACCATAGTTTAGAGGCCTCAAGATGATATGTTAATGATATACTAGTCTTCAAGGTCAATACATATTTTTCTTATTATCAAGCCCCCCCCCCCCTTATTTTAAAAACAAAAGAGAATAAAAGCCGCAATGTCGAGACTAGAATATGAAAGGAAGAGCGAGAGCTATATAAATTCATAATTGTAATGATTTCTTATGATGTTCTAAAATAATTAGGAAGTATTGAAGGTCAAACAATAATCGCAATTTTGGGAATCCTCGTTATGGCTAAATTAAGGAACTCAAGGTCAGAGACTTGAAACGAGGGAAACGAATTGTATTTATATTAATCATACAGAATAAGATATCTTATCGGGTGAATTTTGGCGATTACGCTGTGGAAATTGATTTTAACTAAGGATTTATCCTGGACTCATCCGCGTGAAATCATTCAAATTATTCATCCACCTGGACAGAATGATTTCAAACGATGCGTCCAGGATTTTTCTGTGCTCTTTCTCTCTGCATCGGTCCATATTGGGTTGTGATCAATAACAACCACTTGCATGTCTTGCCAAATGTGAGCTTCTTTGTTGAAGTGTTCCCATACGGGTTCGGTCATGCGTTTGGATTTGATGGTTGATCGGTGGTCCTAAATCTGATGTTTGTAGTTTCCCCAACATATTGTTGTCCACATTGTTTACAATTGATGAGGTATATGTAGTTGTTGGTTTTACAGGAGAGTTGATCCAATCTTTTATACGTTTTGCCTGTAGTGAAGCTTTGGAAGGTTTCCGAATCATGGCTAAATTTGCAAAGCAAACAGCGCTTGTCAGAGCAAGTTGAAAAGCCTCCATTGGGTGGGAGGTTGTCTAATCTGACCCTTACCACCAAATCTTTAATATTCCTGGGTCGTCTGAAGGACACCATTGGTGGCTCAACAAATTCTCTTGCCAATCTATCGAAATGGACAGTACATATAATATATTGAAATCACAAAGATTTATTAAACCAAAATAATATCGTGTTTGTTAGCATCGTTAGCATTGGTGTGTAATGAATCAAGCTATTAAGGTATCCTGCTGTACAAACTTTCAACAATATTGAGTTCATCTGTATGAAAGGTGAAGATAGCGATCAGTGATCAATCTCATAAATCCCATAAGCAATACATAATAGATAGTTGGGAAAACACGGACCCCTGGACACACCAGAGGCGGGATCAAGTGCCTAGGAGGAGCAAGCATCCCCTGTCGACCGGTCACGCCCGCCATGAGCCCAACATCCCGATCAGGCAAACGGAGTTATCTGTAGTCAAAATCAGTGTGCCACGAACGACCTAACAATCGGTAGGAAACACTTAGACAACATTTAATCCTATGATATGTTGTATTGACAAACTAGATCGTTATAACGACCATGGAATTTGCGAAATGTTGACTGTTTAAACCCATGTACCATCAACTTGTTTGTCAGTAGTTTGCCTCGATTTAAAAACTGATCAGACGCAGAACAAGGTCTTGATATAAACACCATATGCAGATGATAATGGAATACTACCACATCAATACGGGAAGCTGGCGATGGGGAAGCTGATATCATCCCGTTTGTCATCAAGTTGAATTGTCTCTTTGCCGTTAATGTCTACTTTCAATAAAATATCTAAATATGAAGCAGAAGTGGACAACCCTGTGGAGTTTTGAGTTCGAGTTCACATGGATATATCGAATCGATATATGAACGAACATCATTATTGTTACCGTAATAGATAATACGTCGTCCATATATCTAACTGTCGAATTGAAGGCCAGAACAAAAGATTTCTTCTCGTGTAGAAGTTTTTGAATACATTCTGCTTCATAAGAATACATAAACAGGTCAGCTAACAAAGGACCACAATTCGTGCCCATGGAAATTCCAACAGAGTGCTGGAAGACCTGATCACCAAAGACCACGAAAATGTTGACAATGAAGAACTCCATCATAATTGTTATTTCAACTTCAGAGTACTTACACGTGGAATTAGAGTGGTGTTTAACAAAGTAAGTTTTTGGATGACTGATCACTAGATATGAATATTTCCGTTTTCGGTATTTGTTGAGGAAGCAACTGTCTATGATGTCAAAAAGTCTAGCCTTTAATTTATAGTGAAGAATGGTCGTGTAAAGTGTTAGAAAGTCATACATTATGATGTTGTTAATTTGAGAAACGTTTTGCGATTTCAAATTTACTAAAAGCTCTTTAGAATTCTTTAGAATACACATTTGATTTGCACCAGTTCTGGTATTTGTAGTCGCAAACTATTTTTGAAGTTTCTCCTACACAGCTTTTAATATTTTTATAAGCAAGATATATTGAATGTGTAAAAAAAAAAAAAAAAAAAAAAAAAAAAAACAACCACTCATAATAGTTGAAAACTACTCACTGTGCACACTCACCTGGCTGTTGAATACAGGTAAACTCCACTTGATGGCACAAATTATCAAACTCAGCCCATACAAAATTGCACTAATCAAGATAAACGCTGATGATCTTGATTAAAGGATAAAAAATATGGAAGGGTTATAATACATTAAATAGAGACCACAAAGAGTTTTCATTTCTCATGTGGAACATGTACTAGGTATGTTGTTAAACTTTTCTCTTGCCACTCGATTTGGTCCCTCGCTTCGCTCGACACCAAATAAATTGGTGCTCGAGAAATGTTTACCGACGTACATTTGTTTCGTTATTGTTTACATTCATGAAGGAACATATATCGAGCGACAAGTACATCTTTTGACTTTTAAAAGTAAAGAAACTATTGTATGTTAGTGGAGATCTTGACTGTTTTGACCCCTCGCTACACCATTCTGGCCCCATTACATCGGTGTGCACTGCCCCTAGTTTCTTACAGAGGTTTTGTAGGCCTGTGGGCGTGAATTATACACGGGGATCGTAGTGGCAGAATGTTATAGGAAAAAAGATTCAGAAATTTTAGTTGTTCTTGTTTTCAAAAATTAGATGTGCATGATTTAATTACTGACCTTGTGGTACATTTCTCAATTCATAACTATCCATGAGATGACAGCGTCGTAATAAGCAAGGACCCTGCTCTTTGAATAAATTATTATTGGATTTGATATTATATAAGCAATTTTACTACCGGTGATGAAGGCGATAAATCAATATAGTTTCGTTAGTGAAACGGAGTAAATAAACTGCTCAGAATAAAAGTATCTCAATTGTACATGGATACTGAAGAGCATGACTATTCTGCAAGGGAGAAATTTGAAGATCTATTTTATTGTAGTCAAGATACATGTAAGATTAGTGCATAAAGTCGACAAAAATAACATTTACATGTTTGGTACATGCGAGTCCAAAATGACCGCGGACAGTGGCGTGTTTTTGTTTTGTTTTTGTTTTTTGTCATTTTATAGGGGTGTACATGTATCGTAGAAATGCTGTAAACTTCCTAAATAAGCTTGTGACCGTAAAAAGGTAAGAATAAGATAAAATTCAATTGTGACGAAACAAAAACCAGATCAGCTAAACATCAAATTATGTGTAGACTTTTTCAAACATCTTCTCGCGCAAGAATAAAAGATTCTACACACACAGGGCGACATTTACATTTGTATCTGTCAATACAGGGCGACATTGAAATTTGATTCTGTCAATACAGGGCGACATTGAAATTTAATTCTGTCAATACAGGGCGACATTGAAATTTGATTCTGTCAATACAGGGCGACATTGAAATTTAATTCTGTCAATACAGGGCGACATTGAAATTTAATTCTGTCAATACAGGGCGACATTGAAATTTGATTCTGTCAATACAGGGCGACATTGAAATTTGATTCTGTCAATACAGGGCGATATTGAAATTTAATTCTGTCAATACAGGGAGACATTGAAAATTGATTCTGTCAATACAGGGCGACATTGAAATTTGATTCTGTCAATACAGAGCGACATTGAAATTTAATTCTGTAAATACAGGGCGACATTGAAATTTGTATCTGTCAATACAGGGCGACATTGAAAGCAAGCAAGATATATACATAGTTACTAGATACCTTGGATATAGTACAGTTGTTGATGTATCATCTATGTTTACAAAGCCGCAAGAAATACAAACACTTTAAATGACTCTTACCAGTCGTAGTAGCCTAGTTGTAAACGCACTATCTTTGCAATCTTTTTTATCAGTTATACCGGTTAACACTTCAACATTGGTACTTTATGATAGGTAGCGACTCATGAAGGTAGCCGAGGGCATTAAAGCACTGACTCCATTTCAGTTGTCAACACAGTCTAACTAGATACTGATATCAATCCAATCCAATGTTCCACGGAAATCGACCTATGAAATCAATGCTTCCTCTACGTCATCGTCAATTCAATTTTCATAACCACCCACTGTTCACTGGGTTTTGTAATGCTGAATTTCATTACAGTTTGAAACTCAATGGCACCTATCGGCAAATTTACAAAGTATTCAGAACAAATAGTGTAAGAAACAATAACTCTGGGTAGACATTAAAAAGTGCATCTCGTGCAATACAGGACTTTCGAGATACGGATCCACTCGGAGTTTTATTTGTAGGGCATGTCACTTTCAGATTACAATAACAACTAAGTAAACAAGCATGAAATTCTTCAATTGCTATCAAATTACTCTATCAAAATGCTATTTTTCAAAGAAAGGAATCGCTACAACCATTTATAAGAAAATGCATTTGATTAAATCATGTGAGTTAGCGAGGAAAACAAATAAATGGAATATCTTGAGGATATCGTACAACTTTACACCTTGCATCCAATGATACGCGTTTAAATGCGCCCTTTTCCTTCTATCTGATTTACACCCAGGTACTAAGCACCATTAGTGACTTGGACCGTCATCGTGGGACTGAGCATAGTTCTTAACGGACTCTCTGTTAGCGAAACACCAGTTGTATCGATGTCAACTTTGCCCTACAATTGGCGGATCGCCGATTCTCGAGTAAACCCCGCCCACCATGACGACGGTAACTAGCCCGACATTCGACGCATAAACAACATGGCGCGGATCGTGTCGTTTAAGGACATCTCAGACGAGTTTTCTGTATCATACATGTTCGATACATCGTCACTGTCAAAAACAAAGGGCTGTTGCGTTCATAAAGGATTACGTTAAATTATATACACAAGAACGTGAAAATATACATATATGTAACACACAAGTTCTTTTCATCGTTTATTCACAGTTGTAGTGTAATGTAATCAATCAATGACAGTGCTCCTATAAATATAAATAAATAAAAACACATTACAATTTGTGCTAGTGACTTACCCAATGTATAAGATTTGCTTGACCTCAATCATATATACAAACATATTTCCTATGCAAGGATTCATATGTAGTACATGTATTATAAACATGCATAATTAGCAACATGAACAAATAGCAATTCAAAATAGAAAAAGGTTGCGAATACGCAAAGTTCGCAAACCCAAACAAGGCACGCAATATCCGGCCCAAAAAATGGCCACCGCGACAGGTCAAGGTCAACGCAATACACTGATCACCTACATAAAGACCTATTAATAAAATAAACACTGTAAATATACTGAAACACACATATAACTTGAACACCGTTGTGTCACCGAAGTACATGTATGTAAAACTCAATTATATTCTCCCATATAGTATAAATAGAAAACATTAAGCTATAACCTAGTTTTCAATTCTATACGTCTTATTAAAGAAAATGCTAAATATCGAATTCCGCTTCCTAACAGCATTGTTTAGCAAAGACTCTCCTATCATACCTATAATACCTTACACACGATATAGTGAATCTATGCACTCAAAATATTCACTGACAAATTATTGTGTACTTGAAAATGACAATTATATCACCAAAAACTTACACAACATCAGACACGTCTTCGTTGTTCTGTATCTCGTGCAAAAATACCGCCAATAGCAGGTTCTATTATTACACACACTGACCAATCACTGACCGTCTTCATAAGTCAGTAAGTGTGAAAAATATTACACGAAATTATTTTAACTCAACAAGAGATATTTTTACCAAACTCAATAAAATATAATACTTTTAAAAGTCAATTATAATTAATTTTGCAATAATAATCAGACACACAAAATACCAAAAATAGCTACGTAGTTGCAAAGTCTCAATGGCGCAGAGGTTAACGCCTATCGTCCATAACACGCGACCGCATCTCGTCACCCGGTTCGAATCCCATCTTATACAATTTATATTTTTTTATATAAAAAAAAATGTTCTCCTCTTACAAATATCCCCACTTTTTATCATTGCTTACCACAGCAATGGGAAAATTTATTTCAACTCTAAAAATATGTAAACATAGACATCAAAAATAAATTTAAAAATATCTAGGTTGACAATTGCGTATTTTCATTATCAAATGTTATATGCATTTTATTCATTTCAGATTGTTCAATACACTTTCATTCATTCATTCCCCTGTTTACTAATTCATTCGTGCATTGTCATCGTATTCGTGTTGTGTTCTTGTGTACGTGGTGTCACGTGATTGTTTTGTTGTTAAGTTTTCGAAGATCTGTGCAAAACCTTAAAGACCCATCTGCTTTCCTACATAACACTATATTGGAACAATATGGACTACTGGACTTGCGGATCGCCCCTGCCTCTAACATCTCTTTCAGTGTCTGCCTTACCTCCTCAATCATCCCTGGAGGAATTCGCCTATATGGCTCCCTAAATGGAACATCCGTTGTAAGATGGATCTCGTGTTTAACCACATCCGTCTTACCTAAATCTGTAGGCGATGTAGAAAACAAATACCGCCATTTCTCCAATATCTTGTGAGCTTTTCTAGTCTCTTGATCTGACAATTTATCTGTATTAATCTTCACTCCTAAGGCTGTCAAATTGGTTTCTTTCTTAGGTGATAATGGCTGTGGATCCCAAGAATCAACTACCTGTACCTGACTTACATTACAAATGTTTGTCTTTGGAAGAATCTTAACTGTACTCGCTGAAATGTTACAAACCTTAACAGTTACCGTCTTTGTTCTACCTATAGTCTTCAGTGATAGCAGTCTAGGACAGACAACTAAACATTGCTGGCCATTCTCAGCTTGTTCTGTCAGTACTGGTTGAATCGTAGAAACATTCCTGACAATGCCTTTGACATACTTGACTTCATTTGAGCCTACTGTAATAGGAAATCTGTTAGTGGATTTTACAGGCACACAATTGTTCATACACATACTTCGTATTGCATTTTGCCAAGCTTCATCCCCAACATTTGTTAAATCTTTACAAAACCTTAGAACATTTGTTCCAATGATAACAGGTATTCTGGCATTGATGTCAGAAACCTTTGTTACCAAAGCTGGAATAAAGAGTGTTTCATTCATATGTGGAACCTCGATACTTGCTTCTATGTAACCTACGTATGGCAAAGTACCACCATTTGCTCCATAGACATCTAACTGAAATTCAGTAATATCATGTAAATCTGGTTTGTTTTGCAGAGAATTGTAAAAAATTTCTGAAACAGTTGTTACCATGGAACCACTATCTATCAAACAAACAGTTTCTTTGCCACACACTTTAATTTGGGATTCATTTGAGGGACCAACCATCCTCTCTTGTAATGTAGGGCTTAAGTTTGAGGTTACGTTCTCTTCTATCTGCCCTGCGATAGAAAAGAATCCTCTTTTGGGTTACCTGTTCTGTTCTGTTCTGGATTACGTGTTCTGTGAAGATTTCTCGAATTGGTTACCCTACTTGGAAACCATCCTCTTCGCCCCCTGTAATTTCCTCTTTGAAAGGATCTACCTCTATTGGCCAATCTGTAAGCATTTACGCTATCTTGAGCCTGCTGTGACTCCACTCTTTCCAGTCTCCTTTCTATGTTCCTCAATGCATCTAGAATTTCTTGCTTGTCTGTTTCTTTGTCTACTTTGGCTGTTGCTACGTTCATTTGTGTAGTTGATTTCCTTGTAGTTGACTTATTACTACACATTTCCTCTTGTTCTACTTTTCTTATTTCCTTAAAAAGACTTTGAAAATCTTTAATACTATCAAACAAATATCTCGTAGCATTTCTGAGAGACTTGCTTCTGAGTCCTGTCCAAAATTTACTACGCAACATAGCATCTTTTGCTGCATTATCAATATGAGCTAATTTCACTGCTTTAGTCACTACAGGCTCTAAACGTGATCCATACTGAACAATAGACTCATTTTCTCTTTGACTGTCATTATAAAATTCTTGCATTAAAGTTTCACTACTGCTAACCATGCCATAAAAACCATCTAGCTTTTCCAAGACCTGTGAAACAGTAGCTTGCTCCCCTAGGGATACTAACAATGACCTTGCATTTCCCTTTAGTGAAATTCTAATAATTTGGAGCAAAATTGCCTCTGGCACAACCTTCGAGTTTCTCATACACTTGGCCTCAAAACTCCAGACTTCATAAGTTACCTCCCCTTTTTGAGGCTCTTCATTCCCACTAAATGTGGGCAACTTTGAAGTGGAACTGAAATTCTAAAAATTCGCAGTTTGATTTAGACCTTGTTGCACTCTACTAACTGGAGAAACTGACGAAAATGAAAAAGTTCCCCCAGCATCAACTGCTGGAGTACTGGCTTTTAAAGCCATCAAATTATCATATTCTTCCTTTGTAATTAACTTATACTTAGGTGTAAGATCTGACTTACCTGCCAATAGTTGCAGCTTCTCTTGCTCTGACATACTTGTCCTTTCTTTCTCCTTCACTCCGTTATCTCTGCCTTCAGCTATTATGAGTATGCAACTCAGCTAAAATATGTCTAGCAAAATCATAGAATTCAAACCAACAAATGATAGTATTTAAGTAAATAGTGTACAGCCTAAGTAATTTTCTTGACAATCTTTGGAATCTGAAACAGTTTTCCAATAAATGCTGCAAAAAAATTCTGAAAACAAAATTTAGGTTATGATGATGAAATCAATGAGACCAATGAGGAATGCTTAAGTTTTTAGTTTGTTTTTTTTTCCAACAATCGGAACAAAACTTCCCGAAATCTAAACCCAAGAAACTCGAACTGAACCCGTAAACTCTATATTCTTTCACACTGTGCAATAGTGTTAGTAGAAATTAGAATAGTCAAACATGTCAAAATGTACATCCAGTAGAACCCAGTTTTGACACGGACCTATTGAAAATCTGAATTTAAGTTTAATTTTCAACATTCTCAGACACACTACACACTTGCATACGATGAATGATACGAACAAATGGCATATATACAAACAGTTGACAAGTTGAACATATATAAAATACAGACATTAAATACAAAACAAAGCGAAAATATAGATAAGATGTATGGTAATTAGTGTAAAATAGACTTCACAGTAATTCACAGATATACACAAGTTCTGCGGACACAAACACGGAATTCACGGATGCCAGGAACTGCTAGTCTCCTATGACTCCACGAAAGTTGTTTGGTGACGTCACTAATCTATCGCAATGTGTAATATAATTAAGTTCATTCCCTCGTCGCCCGTAAATGCAGACACGGGAAATTCGTGTTTTTCCAGCTGGATTCCAATAGATGTTTCGATTTCGACAGAGCTCCGTTTATCGTTAAATTAATAAACACTAGGTACTGTTACATACGTAAATATGTTTTTACACAGTTGTATGCACACATTTTTTTTTTTTAGGTACCGCACGAACTCTCTGCAGTTTCTATTATTACTCACATAATTATCACTGCCACTGGTCACCGTCATGTCGTTGGTAATGCACGTTGGGCGCCATTGTCACGGGGTCTTACAACAAGAAGAACTCTTGGTGCAGGTTTCAATTAATTTTTATTTTTATCCAACATATCCGATACTGCAATAATATTTTTGACGATGACCTAAAATGAAAATGAAACATTCACACATACATCTCTCACATACGATAATTTGAGCAACAAATTATTATTAAATAGATTAAAACGATTTAAATGAATTTATTTCTTACCAGTTATATATCTTTATATCCCTTAAGGAATATATCCGTATAGGGTATCTCGGTGTGAGACTTACCCTGATGTACTGCGTTAAAGTCTTGTTAATCTCTAAATTAATCCGTGTTCATCCTTTTATACAAGCTCACACACATGCGCACACTACTACCACTATCTAAAAAAACTTGTTCTGCAACTTCTAATAAAATACTCACTTGCTCTACAAATACCTAACTCAGCAAAACCCTATTCACAAAACAATCACGTGACACCACGTACACAAGAACACAACACGAATACGATGACAATGCATGAATGAATTAGTAAACAGGGGAATGAATGAATGAAAGTGTATTGAACAATCTGAAATGAATAAAATGCATATAACATTTGATAATTAAAATACGCAATTGTCACCCTGTGACATATATACAATATTTCTTTCTGTACAAGACACTCTAAACTCTGTCTCTAATCTGACTTTGTTTAGTCCAAGAATCACTAAGGGTTGCACTTAATGCAACACCAAGATTCACAAAGTTCCTTAAAGTTCGAATTCTGGACCGAAATCTGATAACAAGAATTTGACGACACGACACTTTGCGGTAATTTAAACGGATTGGAATGTTTTCCAGCCGTCGTTCGTTTACTACGGCGCGGTGTTCTGGTTCAACGAACTCTTCGTCTGTTTTGCGATGACTCGACGACTCCTCAGCCTGGATTACTTCTTGTATTTGTTCTGGAATGTAATCACTATCTGAATCCTCCGTCTCAGAATCATCACTACTAGCGGTCACTTTTTCACTGGTGTCTAAAATTTCCTTCCTAGTGACGTTTTTGATTGGACCAGATCCATCCGCGAGTTCAATAGAATACATATTATCACCAAGATATTTCACAACTTTATACGGAGTAGAACACCACGTGTCTTGTATCTTGTTGCGTCCAAGAACTCTGTTCTTCGTTAGAACTCGGGTTCCTATCGGAATAAATGAATCTGTAGCCTTTGTGTTCCTCTGTTTGTTCCTTTGTTTAGCCGATTTCCTCAAGTTAGCGGATGAACACTCGTAGACTTCACACATCCTCTTTTTGTGGCTCTCTAACCAATCATCAAAGGATACAGGTACGTTAGCATCACTACTTGACGAATCCCTAGTTCCAAGGAGGAAGTCCACCGGCAAGACAGGTTCTCGACCAAAGAACAAGAAATGTGGAGAGTATCCCGTAGATGAGTGCACTGTGGAGTTGTATATGTAAATCAACTCTGGAAGATATTCCGGCCATCTCTGTTTTCTTTCTGGTAGTAACGTTTTTAAGCAAGCATGCATGGTGCGATTGAATCGCTCACATTGCCCATTGCCTTCGGGGTGATAAGGCGTTGTGCGTGATTTTTCGTCATGATTAACACGTTTTCACGTCCATCCGACGACCTTTCCAACACTGTGAAATCAATAGCGAGAATTTCTAAGGGTTTGTATGCCATAAGATTGCTGACTGGGGGGTTGATAGCAGGAAGGGTAGCCTTCCCTATCAAACATCTCTCACAGGACTTACACCATTTTTGAACATCTTGTAGCATGCTTGGCCAGAAACATCTTTTCTTTAGCAATGAATATGTCCTTTCAATGCCTTGGTGTCCCGCATGATTGTGAACACTCTGTAGAACTTTTTGTTTTAGAACTTCCGGAAGCAAAAGCTGATTCTGTTTCCCTGTTTCATCTTGAATTTTCCTGCATATCACAGAATTCTCAATAAATAGTCTGTCTCTTTGATTAAGTAGTATCCTGACACTTTTGTGCTCCTGTTTCAAGTCAGAAACTGACGGTTTATCGTCTCGATCCATCCAATAACGCACTCTACTTAAGACCGGATTATGTTCCTGAAGTGCCACAATGTCTGTTGGGATAAATTCAGGTAATGTAGCTGTCGCACACACGGAACGCAACTGAACGTTAGCTGCTTCTTCACCAATATAGTTCACGCTTCCCTTTAACACCTCCAACGATGTACTCTGCGTAATCCTGTTTAGAGTATCCACAACACTTTCTTTCTCCGATGAAATAGGTCGTCGACTCAGCGCATCCGCATTCCGATTGACCCTTCCAGAACGGTATTTCACCGAGAAGTTGAACTGAGCCAATTCTCCGATCCAGCGCATTGTACTTGCGTCAACACGCTGCTTGGCTTTGTGGATATAACTTAACGGATTATTGTCAATATACGCAATAAATTTCGATTCAAGAAGGTAGTCTCGAGATATTTCGCCAACTGACCACTTGAGTGCTAATAATTCCAGTTTCATAGAACTATATTTCTCCATATATAAAAGCCCAAGTGTGTCGGAGTCAGAGAAAAACAGAGTGGCCACACAAGATTAACATCGATGTAAACTTTCGACGGAAGAAACTCGTTTTTATATGTGAAAAGTGTCCCGTTTTATTAAATGACATCTAATAAGACGAATATTTGGTTTTTCCTCAACACAATGTGACCACATAATATCACTCAGAAAAACATTAAAAACCATTAACCCGAAAGAATTTTCATTCCTCTGATAAAATGTTAGAAATATGTCTCAGCATTTCATCTCGATCAAATGTAATTGTATTTCTCGACAATCTCAAAAATGTTCTCAAATAATTCGAAAACAATTCTAAATCATTTGATAAAGTCTCACATATTTGCCTCATAGCATTCCAATGTTCACAAATGATTCCGAAGGTATTTTCATTCGCCTGATGAAATCTCAAAAGTATATACACCTCATTACCTAAATCAAATCTAAGTGTATAATTTCAATATACCCCACATTCTAAAGAAATGTTCATTCGAATTAATCCTACTTAGATTTTTACATAGTGCATCTTGGTATTTTTAAAACTGATTATGATTTTTAATCTGCTAGTATCACACTTCTTAAAACATGTGAAAGTAAATTTCCTTTTCTCAAACGCTTTCTTAGCTATGCCTAGAACTTGTAGGCCTATTATATAAATGTATTCAATCCATGGCGCCCTAGGTGAGGATTTAACCCCTTTTCGCATCCACTGTACATTATGAATGCCTATATATGTTATATGATTGATTGATTGAATATTGTTTAACGTCCCTCTCGAGAATATTTCACTCATATGGAGACGTCACCACTGCCGGTGAAGGGCTGCAAAATTTAAGCCTATGCTCGGCGCTTATGGCCATTGAGCAGGGAGGGGTCTTTATCGTGCCACACCTGCTGTGACAGGGGACCTCGGTTTTTGCGGCCTCATTTGAAGGAACGACAAGCAAGGGGTACTGGGGACCTATTCTAACCCGGATCCCCGCGGGGTGGTTTTGTAGGATAATTGTATCAAATTTGAATATCACATAACGTTGTCTCTAAATTAAAAGTTAGGGTCTAAATATATGTGCTTAGTATCATAGCATAATACCAGTAAAATTGCTATACCAGAACCACACTTTGAACGAAAGTTTAATACACAACATAGTCCACAGGCCTCATCACTGTTTCCATTTTCTAATTAATAGAAATGTTTCTGAACATGAATCGAAGATGAATAGTCGGGTTCCCGAGACCCCTCTGCATTTATTTTAGTAAATACAGAGGGGTCTCGGGAACCTGACTAAGATGAACATGAAGATTAAATGAATATGAAACTAGTGCATCCCGATCTCGATGCTTAAAACATTAAAAAAAAGTTTAATCCCCTGAAATTGTAAATAAATGGATGATATTCCAATTTTTTATTTAGCGATCTGCCTTTTAGATTTTGTTAGCTAATAGATTAGTATGAAGTTACTGATATAAGTCTTATAAATGTTCGTTATCCTAAATCAACGCTATACAAAAATCATTTTGTTCTTCGAACTGCCAACCAGGCACAAAAGCACACATGAATAGGCAGGGTCCGGATTTTCAGGCGACCATGACCTAGTTACATGGGATGGATGTGCTTGAGAAGACATGGCGTCTCTCCATGATCCGTATTTCTTCAAGGCACTGTCTGAAAATATCTAATATCATCAGCAAAAGACGATGTAAAAAGGAAAAAAATGTGTGTGTGGTGAAAAAAGAGAATGGGTGCGTGGTGTGAGAGAGACGATGTGCGTGGTGTGTGGAAGAGAGGACGTGTGCGTGTTGTATGAGATAGAGGACGTGTGCGTGTTGTATGAGATAGATCAGGACGTGTGCGTGTTGTTTGAGATAGAGGACGTGTGCGTGTTGTATGAGATAGAGGACGTGTGCGTGTTGTTTGAGATAGAGGACGTGTGCGTGTTGTATGAGATAGAGGATGTGTGCGTGTTGTTTGAGATAGAGGATGTGTGCGTGTTGTTTGAGATAGAGGACGTGTGCGTGTTGTATGAGATAGAGGATGTGTGCGTGTTGTTTGAGATAGAGGACGTGTGCGTGTTGTATGAGATAGAGGACGTGTGCGTGTTGTATGAGAGGGGGTATCTGCGTGGTGAGAGAGAGGGAGAGAATATATGTCTGTAAGAAGATGGAGGGGGTGTGTGAGAGAGAGATAGAGAGAAAATGTGTGCGAAGTGTGTATGTGAGAGAGAGGATGTTAGGTGGTGCGAGAGAGGGGGGGGGAGGGTGGTAACACTTCTTGTTTGGAAAATCGAACACACTTTCTCCGTTCTTCCCTTAACTCCATTGTTACACAACTGAGTGTATATAAACATGGACTTCTCATACTGAACAAAAGAATGAATGAATGTTTAGTTTAAACAATATTTATTCGTAAATAATTCGATAATGTTTACAAACAATGTCTTATACATGAAATAAATTGAGAAACAAGCCAAAAGGCTTATATTAATCTCGCTCTAAATATCTTACAAGTAAGAGGTGAATGAAAATTCTAAGTAAAATAAGTCGTATACTAATTATTACAATACATGCAAAAAGAAATAGGAATAAGAGAGAAAAGCTGGAATTGAGTATTGGGAGAAAAAAATAACACACGTTTATATGTATGATAAGTGTCGATACAGATCAAATGCATATAAACTATAGACAAAGTTGAAATAATAAATTGTAGAGTTGTGCCATATAAACAATAAGTAATAAACACAGGTTTTCCACTTATTACAACCTTGGTGCACATGAGTATATTTTATACACAATATGACAGTATCACATGTAAATGTAGTAGAACAGCTTTCAGAACCTTTTACTTTCAACAAGAAATTTTTGGGCTAAATAAAATATGCTGTTGTTCTCACTTTCAGATAAATTTTCATTACCGTATAACAATAATTCTACATTAAGTGGATATGGCAGTGTCAAAATTGTATTGGTCCTAACTCTTGAGTACATATTACAGCGTAAAAGAAAATGATCAATACTTTCTACTTCTCCACAAATGCAAAGGGGTGAATTAAATAATTTTCTTTGAAACATATGAAGATTAAGAGCACTGCATTCTAATCTCAATTTTGCATGAAGAGTTTGTCCGATTCTTGTTCCTAAATAAAGATAGTTTGGAATATTAATTACTCTTATGTTAAGATATTTCTTAAAGCTAGCTAGAGAGGGATTTAATTGGACATTTCGAGGAAGTGCATTCCATTTCCTTATTGTAGATGGAAAAAATGAATTAAAGTATAGCTTGGTTCTAGAGTTGATTTCTTGCAGTGAATTAGTTGCTCTTGTGTTGTAGTTGTGACCTTGATTTCTCAGAGACTGAATTATATTGTTTAGATAATTGGGAGTCATGTTATGGTATATCTTGTGGAGTTGAATAAGTCGATGATTTTCTCTACGCTTTGACAATGGATCCCATCCCGTTTCCTTATATAGAAGATGCCTGGATGCTAGTTTATTACCTCCCGTAACTATTCTGGCTGCTTCTAACTGTATGTTTTCAATTTTATTAACTAAATATTCTGGTATATTGTCCCATATAATGTCAGCATATTCTAGGACGGGTCTTGCAAATAACATACTCAGGCGTGAATAGGCTTTTTTCACTATTTCGTCTATATGGACTTGCCAAGATAAATTACTACTGAAAATGACCCCTAAATGTTTATTCGATTCGACTTCTTTTAGATGAACATCGTTAAATATCAATGAAGAATGGAAAGGTTTCTTGACCTTATTAGATATAGTTAGACATTCTGTTTTAGTGGGATTAAAAGATACAAGCCATTGTTTTGACCATTTGTTGATTTTTTCGAGATCTTCATTAAGCAAAGATGCTGAAGTGTCTGCATTATCGACAACAATATAAAGTGATGTATCATCAGCAAACAGTTTGACCACACATACAATATCTATGACCAAGTCATTTATATAAATAAGAAAAAGTAGAGGACCAAGGTATACTCCCTTGGGGCACCCCAGACCTAATGTATCCTATGTCTGATTTACTACCATTAATAACGACGTACTGTTTCCTATCATTTAAGTAACTTCTAAACCAAGCGAGTAATTCACCACGAATTCCATTTTTTTTCAAGCTTGTATAATAACCCCTTATGCCATACTTTGTCAAAGGCTTTACTTATATCGAAAAATATAACTCTAACTTCTTTTCCCTGATCGAGTGCCTTATAGAAGTCACTAGTAATACTTAATAATTGATTGACTGTAGAGTCGTTAGGCCTAAAGCCAGATTGATGTGACGTAAGAATAGCATTGGTATGAATAAAATTATATAAATATTTAAATGAATGTTTAAGGCGAGCTCAAAGACTTACTGGGTTTTAAACAACTTTCAATACTGTAGAAATCGCATTTTAAAAATATGGTTACACAATGCTAGTACATGTATACTTTTTGTTTAAGTACCAAACTTGCATATCATCATTATTGAATTTTTTTTTTTAAAAAGGGGGGGGGGTAAGGTGCGGGGGGGGGGGGTCAACGTTTCAAAAGGACACTGCCATCAAGGGATAAAAGGATGCTTATTTTTTCTTCCTTCATAAAATTTCACGATCAGAGAAAGCTGATATTAATCTAGTCAAAATGCATAGGCGTAGCTTGGGTTCGAATATTACCGCGGCAGGGGGTCTGGGGGCTGGAAGCTATCGACATTTTAACAACGTAAAAGGTGGGTTTTTTACCGAGGCAGCTGACTCGGTTGCCTCAATGGAAGCTACGCCACTGAAATGGATGAAAAGAAATGACAAATGCAGCGAAGTCGTATGATTTCTTAAAAGACAAACTTGAAACATTGTTTCGTGTTCTGCATGATTATATATTTTTAAAGAAAGTTTTCCTGATTTGATATCTAACATTCTAATTTTTGAAAGAAATATAACGATATACGACGCAGTGAACAGTCGGTATTCATTTGAACAAAATTTCCAAATTACTCACAGCACTCAATCACTAGTATTAAATGTCACCAGTCCGTTAATGGATCGGATCATTTTTTTATTTAATATTTATTTTTTCGTTTCTTACTTTTGTTCTTGTCTTTTTGAAGGACGGTGGGTGGGGGTGAAAAACTCAATATGTACATGTGTGTAGCTGCTCGCTAATGCCTGTGTCAACGCTGGGTTACAAGACTATTGTAAACCGTTAATTAAATCCTTCAAAAGTCAACCAATGATTTGTTTTACACTAGATAAACGGGGATTTAGATTTTTTATTTTTTATCGAACAAATGCATTAATTTCATCAAAATCAAAATTTCAGGAATTTCTTTACAAGCGGTAAAAACATTTCTTCTAAAAATATTCTGCATCATAAATTGATTACGCTTATGTCTCGTTCACACGGATGCGCATCCGGTACTTAGTGTCCGAATACCAGCGTGATCTAGGTAAGTCAAAACCCGTGCTTTCGATGACGACTGAATTCTCGCCACGTTGTCACTTGCTACATGGTCTCAAAGTGGCCCCAGACCCCCTGCCTCATAAAGTGCATGGCGCCCCCCCCCCCCCCCCATTAACCACAATTCCTGGATCCGCCCTTGGTGGTCTTTGGGAAACAGTTATATATATACATAGTAATTGCGGTGAGGGTGGGGTGCATCTTTATGATTGATTGATTGTATCTTGTTTAACGTTCCTCTTGATAATTTTTCACTCATATGGAGACGTCACCAAGACCGGAGAAGGGCTTCTTTAAATAGGCCTTTGCTCGGCGCTTACCGCCAATGAGCAATGAAGGTTCTTTAGTGTGTCACACCTACTGTGACACGGGACATCCGTTTTTAAGGTCATATCCGAGGACCCGTGACATTCACACCTGATGTCGAGCGTTTGTCGATGGAACTGTCACTACCTTTGTATCGTGGCTGTGCTGTTTTTCCTATTATAAAAAGTGTACAATAACTGGAGATCAAGATACACCGAAATAAATATACAATAGCTATAATATTACTTATGTTCTTATTCGCTCTACTCAAACGAACATAAATCATTTATAAAATAAACACAAACACGTAGGTTAGGATATGAAGCGCTCTGAACGTGCAGTTTACTTATTTCGGATATGAAGCGCTCTGAACGTGCAGTTTACTTATTTCGGATATGAAGCGCTCTGAACGTGCAGTTTACTTATTTCGGATATGAAGCGCTCTGAACGTGCAGTTTACTTATTTCGGATATGAAGCGCTCTGAACGTGCAGTTTACTTATTTCGGATATGAAGCGCTCTGAACGTGCAGTTTACTTATTTCGGATATGAAGCGCTCTGAACGTGCAGTTTACTTATTTCGGATATGAAGCGCTCTGAACGTATAGTTTACTTATTTCGGATATGAAGCGCTCTGAACGTGCAGTTTACTTATTGCAAAAACACTGATATACATAAACAATTCTTCACACGGTATTCTCTTTCTTTCTTCAAAATAAAACAAATTTTAATGATAAATCAAAGTACTCGGTATAAATAAACACGAACACATGTTATTAGAACCTTTAATAAATACATGTTTTGACGACTTAAAGGTCTGTCGCAGCCGGGATTCGAACAAAGTCCCTGGAACCTCCTGGATTTTAAAAATTTTATAGGGCTTGAAATATGTCAATTTAACATGGTGACATTAATAAAATGACTCAAATCTTAAGGGGTTGAGGGAAGAAAATGTAAGTTCTCCAAATAAAGGTAATTCAATAAATATAATAATAACTACAAAGCAACGAGAGGTCTTCCGTCGGAGCTGTATGACATAAAAACCTTGAACTAGCTGTTACCAATATTTTATCATACAACAAAATTATGATAGCATGATATTCAGACTGAAGAGAATAATTCATCGAGTTTGAATTATTTATACATACAAATCAAATAAATTGCTCTCAAATCTTGAATATTTTATTAAACTTTAATATCTATCTGCGTAAATACATGTAGGTATATCATGAACACAGTGCACACAGAAGTCGCGTATGAATTTCACGCCAATTTGAGTAAAGCTTGTGTGTTCAGTTAAAGTAGTGTGAAATCACAGATCGCTAGTCCAGCAGCGATGAATCTCCGATATTAAACACACATTCAATTAGACATGATTGACAAATGAACTGTATATTAAATTGCAGATTTTAAAATTGATGCCTGACTCAATGCTCTAGAGTTTTGAATTTAAAACAAATCAAACGTAAGACTAGGGACGTATAAACAAGTATATACATCCCCGGAAAGACTGAATTATTCGAAAAATCCAATATGATCAAAAACATAACATTCTGTGTTATACTTAGGACGACAATGTTTACTTGTGTTCATGCCCTGGTTCACATGCGATGGTTCCTCGAGGCGGTTACGTAATTGTAAACAAAAACAAACCCCGCAACAAACGTAGAAGAGATAACCTTTTCCTCTTTTTTTCTTTGGAACGATTGCTTATATTAAAGCTACTAAATAATAACAAAAAAAAGTTGTCGATAGATGATTTTTAAAGGAACCGTAGATCACGTTAAAACCTTATTTTAAAAGAATATTAGCATTTCATGAAGTCAGATTTATCAATTAAAGCAAGTTTATTTAAGTTATACGCATACCCCCCCCCCCCTTCACCTACCTAATGATACGGTTACCTGTTTGCAGGTCAAGCTTTTTACTCATATATAACACAATACTCGAGCAAAATATTATGTTTATGAGATCAATAAGATGTTAGAGAAAAACTTTTCCAGCAAAAGCCATATCGAAATATTTACCGTTTTTGAGTTATAAAGCGAAAACTTTGAAGATCCTCAGATCTCTAATTTAAGGGGCCAGCCCCTTTTTATGGATATCAAAAGAAAGCTCTTAACATTTTGCACAACTTTTGTTCTACACGTCTTAACAAAATATTTTTAGTTGAAAAGATACAAAGGAAAATATGTGTAAATTTTTGCTCCTTTAGGCGTCCTATTTTTTTAATCCTGTCAACCACTATTTCGAACGCTGTAATAAAAAAAAACGATGTGCACAACTACAATGCTCCTACTTTTCATTTTCAATGCATTTTCTGCTCAAGCTTATACAGTCTCGGAGCCTTTGTCTGGAAACCAAAGCCCCTAAAATTTCATTCAAAGGGGAATAACTAGTGAACAGAAGGAAATTTCTGAAATGTAGTACATGATTTTAAAATTGTTCTGTAAAGTTTATAAACCCTGAAAATTTGAGGAAAATCCATGCAGAAATGAGCGAGATTTGAAGCTTCAAAGTTAGCGTCTAGGAAAAAGAAAGAAAAAAAGAATAATAAGAATAATCTTAACCAGCACAATCAGTAGAAGGTCTTCCGTTGTTACGGAAGACCTTAATAATAAAGCCTTTATTTATCCAGGATTACATATTTAGCGATAACGCTAGTTTTCAATATGGTCCTGCATATAACATACATACATACATACAGATATTATTAAAATAAACACAGTTTAAAAGAAGTAGAATACATATAAACTTAAGAAATAATTATGAATGTAAGATAAATAGGAACAAAATAAAGCTTTAAAAGTATGGTGATAATGCAACACTTGTTGAGTTTCTTATATTTTGACTCAAGGCATTCCACACTGTGCTCCCTGAAATGCTGAAAGATCTTCTATAATATTCTGTTTTTGCCCTGGATATATACAATATATTTGAATAAGAATTTCTAGTTTGCTTCTGACTGACTTCTGATACATATTTAAAAACGTTTAAATAATCTGGCATTTAACCATGTAAAACTTTATACACTAAAATGACTTTTCTATAGACAAAGTAATCTGATAAGTTCTGTAAACATGACATTAGATGGTGTTTCAAAATTTCTGATGTCAGGAATTATCCTTGCAGCTCGTTTTTACAATATAAAAAGCTTATTCACATTTTCAGCATTTCTTGGATTGCTCCATATAGTACAACAATATGTAAAATGTGGAAAAATCATAGTATTAAAAATCTTCAGCAGCGCATCGTTTGACATAAAATATCTCATTCTTCTTAAAATGCCAATTCTCTTGGAAATCTTGTTCATAAGTGATTCTATATGACTTTTCCAGGACAAAGTTTCATCAATAATAATACCAAGTAATTTTGACTCCTGAACACATTCTATGACATGGTTAGTTATCACTAAATTTAATTTTCGATACTTTGATAGTTTTTGTGCCGATCCAATAAGCATACATTGAGTTTTAGACAGGTTTAAGCTTAATTTATTTTCCTTAATCCACATTATACTGCGCTGAAGATCTTCACAGATCTTTAACTCAATATTTTCCACTGAGTTATCTGTTACATCTTGTGAAGTATCATCTGCATACATATTTACATGAGAACGTTTCAGTGCTTGTGGATAGTCATTAATATACAGGATAAAAAACAATGGGCCTAAAACAAAGCCTTGCGGAACTCCAATGGTTACATTTTTTCATCCGATAAATTGCCTTTCCAAATAACTCTCTCTGTACGATTTGTTAGATATGATTTAAACCATTCAAAAGTATCATTGCATATGCCAAATGACTTGAGTTTGTGTAATAAAACCTTGTGATTGACAGTGTCAAATGCTTTCCGTAAGTCTATAAAAAGTACACCAGTAAGTTTACCTTCATCAATATTTTTAAGCCATCTATCTACTGGAGAAATAAGAGTACTTTCACATGAGTGTTTTGGCCTAAAACCACACTGACAATCTGTAATTAGAGAATTTACTGACAAATACTCTTAAAATGAATTAAAAACATGCCTTTCTAAAATTTTGCTAACACAGGGTAAAATGGATACAGGCCGATAATTTTTAACTAGACATTCATCCCCCGATTTAAAAAGTGGTACAACTCGTGCCTTTTTCCAGTCATCTGCACAAGTACATGAAGATATAGAATAGTTGAAAATATATGCAAGAATATCACATACACTGTTTGATGAAAGGTTTAGAAGTTTGACAGAGATACCATCCAAACCTGTTGCCTTTGATGCAGACATACATTTTATCTCATTTTCAATAAATTCTACGGTGGTATATTTATGACATGTAAATATTTTTTTTCCTTCTTATGTTGGAAAAATATTTGCATGTCCTAAATATACCACCTTAAAAGTCTGCAGTTATACCAAAATCAAAAGATTTTGTCGTTTACTTTTTCGAGAGTGTAGGAAATTAGTGCTTCTTTTATCGTTTACATTATTTCTTAACAAGATTTTAGGAGGAGAGGGTGGCGAGGCCACTCCGTAAATCCGTCATCATATTTAAAGTACATAGACCACGTGAGTATCAGCCTCGTCGTCTTGATATTTACAACGATACGCATACTTTGTAATATAAATTCAAATCTTTTAAAGAACCAAAAAAAAAAATGTCAATGCAGAAGCTGAGGGTGGGTGGCTGTAATCTATCGTGTGAAAAGCTCAAAATGAATACGCGTAAGTTAACTCAATAGTCAACCACGTGTTCAAAGAAAACACGTGAGATTTCTACTCGATGTATACGATATGGAGACGATAATACTATCTTTAAATGTCAACCACCCATCTTATATACACATTGCATTATTATCGATTTTCTGAAGGCCCAAACTACCTGGGGTTATTAATCTAATCTACCTGAGATCTGTTTGCACTAAAGCGAACCGGCGCTGATTGAAATAACAGAACTATATGCATAGGTAGTCTAAAATACATGTACTACTAAAAAAAATTAACACACAAGGTTTTTCACTGTTATATTGCAAAAACTTTTGTTTATCACTTTTGATTTTTTTTTTTTTATTTGATTGTGATTAGCCTAAAAAGAATTTTCTTTACACACACACACATACATACATACATACATACATACATACATACATACATACATACATATGTGGTAGTATCGGTCTATATTATCTCCATTTCATTATTTTCTACTTACTTGTCTACGTAAATTCCTATCTTCGTATTCGAGTTGTTTATTTCATGAAACAGGAAGAGAGTTATCTTTTATTTTCAAACGTATTTTATTACAAAACTTCTCATTGGTTACTTCTAGATTTATTATCAAATCACATTACAGGTAACTTTTACTTTCATTCTTTTGTTAAGAATAGTATTTCAACCCGAGCACAACCGTGCTCGGGGCTTCTTCTGAGCCAAACCTTGCAACAAGGTAAATATCAGGAGTTGCCTCACCCCGTATGTTTGATTAGTGTTTCTTTATTTTTCCTGTTTAGTTATAGTTTTCTCTCAAGCCACATTCATTCCCCGGGATTATTGTTTTGGTATTTATCATACAATTGTCGAACTTCATTAAAGGTTTAAAACTTTTATTTATTTATTATTTTATTACTAGCCTCACTCTAGGCGGACTCAAACTTACCTGGAAATATCTAAAGGATTGAATACTTTATATAACACCTATCATCATTAAAAAAAAAACACAACGCGAAGTAAAAAGAACATATCAATAGTAGTGGCAGAATGTCCAACTACTACAGTGGTGCCGTGACCAGGATTTGAGTCAAATTTGAATGTTGAATGAATATTAAACTTAAAGTGAATGTCTAATTTGTTTGAAAATGGCAACATTTGGTCCTTCGGGTAAGGGCAAACATGATGAATCAAATCGCGATTTTGATAAGTATGTTGACGACATATTAAAACAATTAAAAGACAAAATCGACAGGAAATCCCCTTTTGACACCGATTACAATTCAGTCAGCACTGTTAGACCGAAAATTGAAAAGACGCCTTCGAACGCGTCCGAGAATAGAGACCTGTCAAACAGGTTTGTTAGTCAGTCTGATCGCCATCGTTTTGATGACAATAGCCGTTTTGTAGATCCGCCACGACGCGGTATTATTTCGGATAGAACTCGGCACGAGGAGTGCAACACTCCCAGACAAACTTATGAATATTTTTCAATGATAACAATGGTTTTGTAGATCCGCTACGACGCGGTATTGATCGGCACGTGGAGTACAATACTCCAATTCATTTTTAGTTGTGAGGCATGTCAACATGCTCTTGACTTTATATGTCAAAACAGTTAATGTTTATGAATTTATGTAACTTATTTTATTTCAATATAAATAGTTTTTGTAGATGGACGTCCTGGAAATAGAGGTGGACAGTCGGGAGCTGCAACAGTTCCATGAACTTGACTCCGCAGATAGAGATCATAAGGAACTGTCACAGTTCCCAGAAGAACATGATTCTAGGAAGCAGTGGTGTGCCCTGGGAATGGAGTGTCAGGTTCCGGAATGTCAACCACTGGGGAAATTCTCAAATTTTCGGAAGTATATGGTCCATCGGAAATACGTTCCGCTATATAAATGCACCTTATGTGGCAAACAGTTTGCCATCCACTCCAAAGGAAAAGGTCATCTTAGAACCCATGGAGGACAAAACGGGGTTCTAGAAGTTAAGGACGTCCCTAATCGCTTCTACATAAACCCAGGAACCTGTGCTCCATATAGACTAGGATCGAAAGAGGAACGCATACGACGTTTGGAAGAGGAAAAATTGGAAGCACAAAGGAAGAGGAGGGCACAAACCAAGAACATATTCGCGCCATTTCCGTTAGCAGGGGAAAATAGGACCAACTGCAGAGATGAGGTGATAGATATTTTTCCTGGCAAAACCAGTGATAGTACACTCGTGATTAAAAGTTTGTTAGATAAGGAGAACAGGAAGATGCGTGCACAATAATGGACGAAACGTGCACCATTCCAGATTTTTGAACTCAGTGTCTATAATTATTTTCTGTTATGATTTACATGGACTTTAAAATTTATATACTGTATATTGTTATTATCTATTGTCAGAAATACTATTATATTCAATTATATATTTTTATAAATAAAAATATAGTAATTGTCTAAGGGGGGAAGAATGTGATAGTATCGGTCTATATTATCTCCATTTCATTATTTTCTACTTACTTGTCTACGTAAATTCCTATCTTCGTATTCGAGTTGTTTATTTCATGAAACAGGAAGAGAGTTATCTTTTATTTTCAAACGTATTTTATTACAAAACTTCTCATTGGTTACTTCTAGATTTATTATCAAATCACATTACAGGTAACTTTTACTTTCATTCTTTTGTTAAGAATAGTATTTCAACCCGAGCACAACCGTGCTCGGGGCTTCTTCTGAGCCAAACCTTGCAACAAGGTAAATATCAGGAGTTGCCTCACCCCGTATGTTTGATTAGTGTTTCTTTATTTTTCCTGTTTAGTTATAGTTTTCTCTCAAGCCACATTCATTCCCCGGGATTATTGTTTTGGTATTTATCATACAATTGTCGAATTTCATTAAAGGTTTAAAACTTTTATTTATTTATTATTTTATTACTAGCCTCACTCTAGGCGGACTCAAACTTACCTGGAAATATCTAAAGGGTTGAATACTTTATATAACACCTATCATCATTAAAAAAAACACACAACGCGAAGTAAAAAGAACATATCAATAGTAGTGGCAGAATGTCCAACTACTACACATACATACATACATACATATATATATATATATATATATATATATATATATATATATATATATATATATAATAATAATAATAATAATAATATTTATTTATTCACCAATCAAGGGCCCTCAGGGGGCATATACAAATTAACAATTAAATATTATAACTACATGATACAATTTACACATGTGTACCATATACACGTTAAAGGTTTTTACATTGACATAGGTATTGAATTCTCATAACAATACTGATTGGATATGTACTGTACAATAAGTGTGCTATATGAGAAGTAAAGTAAAACAATATTATAAAATGTTGTCACAAACACAGAGGGTACCAAGGGACGGTGCCTGAGCCAAGTCTATCAGACTGGCAGTCTTGTACCCTAAGTGTTTAAGACAACTTACATACACAAAAATAAAACATGATACCACAATATGTACACCATATACAGATGTTATATATTCAAGACAGCTTACATGAGTATTGTATACAATTAAATAGAACTACACAATACGATAAACAGAATGTATACCATTTCTACATTGATGTTGGTCTTGAGTTGGCTTATAGTACTGATTGAAAATGCGATGTACAACAAGGATGTTACATGGGTAGGAAAATGAAGCAATATTATAAAATGTTGTCACGAATACAGGGGGTACCAAGGGACGGTGCCGTTGCCAAGTCAATCAGACTGGCAGTCTTGTACCACAAGTATTCGAGACAGCTAGCCTATTTATAGATGTGTCATATGATATATCATTTGTCATTTACAGATCGGGGGGGGGGGGGGGGGGGGGGGGGTTGAAATGACTGCTTGTCTTCCTGTTGCTTATTTCGTATCTGAATATTGCGAGAAAAGTTTTTTTAAATCAACGCCAAAGCGTAAATAAAAAATGTGGCGGGATCTACAATATTTTGACAATTCAATAAGTATGTGGAGTGGGAAGATTATGTGCTGCTATTTTGAAATGATAATTTTAGCTGAGCACTACATAATTTACAGTAGCTGATCTAGTGGGTGAGTTTATTTGAACGTTAACAACCAAAAATTATAAGCATTTGCTCTTTTGCGGTCTTCAATTCACTAGATCCCTTTTTGAAAGAATTTTCTGAATCCGCCACTGATTTGGTACCAAGAAATACAACTCATTCTATGTTCATTTATACCACTAAAAATCTACAAGAGTTGTCGTTCTTTAAGAAGCAGAAGACACTTGCTGTGAAAACGGAAATGAATGGCGAATTCTGAAGAAAAGCTTATTTTAGTGATCTTTGCAGGTACTTAGTAAAAATGACTGTCGGGTACAGTGCTATTAGGTAATACACTGAATATATCGTCCATACATGTGAGTTGCATAAAAGAAATATCTAGATTGTCAACCTAGGCCTAACACGTAACTTTATGTTTGCTTACACCAGTGGCGGATCTAGGCAATTTTAAAAGGGGTGCAACCTAAATGTGTACTTTTTCTATCCAAGACCATAAAAGGACAAAAATCTCTTTCTTTTTAAAAAATTATTCAACCGAATGTAGGGGCGGGGGGGGGGGGGGGGTTACTCCCTGTAGATCCGCCACTGGTTTGGGTCACAGCTGCCTCTTGGGACAAAAATGGGGTATTAAAAGATGTTCGAAGAACCACAAGATACAATATGACATTTGATGTAAAGGTTTAAGTTGTTTAATATTGTGACCTCTGTGTTGGGAATAAGGACTTTAGAAAAATTTAATTTATGCACACCAATGTGACCACCACCCGACCATTAGTATGGGACAGCCTAGGAGTCTAAAGTTTTATATAGAAATGTATTTGAAAATAATTCTTTCAAAATGCATTTAAAATCCACAATGATATATATACAATTCTTTATGTTGTAATGCCCACACCCTCATGTAGTGTACGTAGATTCTAGTTTGTAGACACAATGATCTCGGACAACGGCTACAGACATACAAAAACTTGTGTGAGCAGTAAGGCCCATCAAGTCTCTGTCGTATATCTTAAGAACCATAATGGTTATTGGAATATATAAAAATAAGTTGAATTAATATACATTCAAGTTTGTTCACACAATGACTACTGAGGTCACAAGAGGAAAAAAGTTTTTTCTTCCAAAATAAATTTTCTTTTTAGGAACCACAAATTTAAAATCATTTTACAAATAAGTATATATGCAAGCATCATCATGTACTTTAATTTGTACACAACACGACTTGTGTTGAAGATGAGGTCACTAAGGAGGAATACACAGAACTGAGATTTTTGTTTTAAAAGAGATAATGCTGCAACTCAGATTGGCATCCTCATTCACTGTAGATTACAGTTATTTCATGTTAAGATGACCTCTGGGATTAGGATGGAGTCACAAAAGAGTTGTAATGATTACGTATGAATAAAGTAGACATTTTTAATGAAAATCTTTTAAAGGACCAAATCATGATGAATTCTATTTTTTTTTTAATTATGTGTACTAGCATCTCCATGTTTTGTAGATTCATAGTTAACATAGCAACTCCTGAGCCCAGATACGGGAAGATGCACTATATCCACCTGTGGGGTTTTGTTGTGGGGCACAGCATCAAAAATGCATCATTTAGTGTAATAATTAAAAGAATATTAATATCAAAGAATAAATGAAAAACTAATGATTTGGATCTGAACGCAGCTCAGTATGTCTTCTTTTTTGTCTCGGGCTCGTAATCCTGTCTACTTTGTGTCTCGCTTGTTTTGTTTTTGTACTGAGATATTTGTTTATGTTTTTTATTTAATTTCTATTGTTTATTTTATCTAGAATGTTGTCCATTAAGCTAATGGTGGGGATCGTAACACTACCCTGCACACAGACATGGAATGGATCTGCCTAGTCCATTATCAGAAGAGTGACCAGGACTGTTCGTCCCGTCAGAGAAGTGTCTCGAGAAGCATTACAAGATACAGAGCTACATTTATATTTTAAATTAGTTTTACTTCCTGGTCACTTAGCCGGCTATCAACTTATTTTTTTGAATAATCATTTGAAAACTTTTAACGCCCCTTGGGCCCAATGGATATGAAAATGGCTGGCTAAAATATCATTATTCATGAATATAATAAAACATTTTGATTGAAAACAAGTTCTTAGATTTCAAACATTCATTGTTAAACTTAGTAACACATAGTATATATATTGTACCTAATAACCATGTTAACTGCTAGCAAATAATTAAGAAAAGAAAAAAATATATACACTGTATTTATAATCTCTTGAAGAAATAAATCAAGTCTTGTTGTTACTTGATTTATAGATTATATTTAAAAATGAGTCTGAGCTAGCTGGTTTTGTTTGTCACATAAAGCTTAGCACAATAGTCGACATCATCTTCGTTTTCTCATTGTCATCTAGTAAGTGACCATGTATTCAGCAAAGTTCATTTTTTGTCACCGTTTTAATTATTTCATGCTTTGAGGTGACACTTTTAAGGAAGGAGTACACAGTTTGTGTTGCTGGCTGCAAGAACGACTCGCCCGGCCACCCTCGAGTAGATAATGTGTACAGGGGGTTATAGTAGGTACCACTCACTCTAAACAGGGATTTCATGTAGGGACTCATTTCTCCCAAGTGTCTTGACATTCACCAGCTGGCAACATATGTGACTCAATCAGCTCAGCCTCATTTACATTCTCAATTTTGGTAATAAATTATCATTAAAATTTTTAGGGACTTTTATGGATCCAGGGCAGAAGAAATTTTCTTAACTGACTATCCCATCACTGCCTGCTGTTGGAGACTGAACACTTTATTGAAAATTGCTGGGGTGTAGCAATCAGTGGGTGTCCTTATTTGCCCTGAGAAGATTCAGAGAAGTATTCATTTTTATTGTAAAAAGTTTAGTTCATGTAAAGAGCATGATGGCAGATATTACAGTTACCTCCCTTAGACTATGTAAATTATAATACAGCACTTGCTAATGATGTTATTTTACATATTAAATGTTGTTTGAATGTTGTCAATTTGGTTCGTAGTCAAAGACATGAGTTATAGCTGCCTGTATTGTACCAGTTTACATACAGTTAGCTATAGAATTAACAGTAGATTACATGTACCTGGCTCTCCAGGAATGCATTTTACCTGAGTGATTATTGCTGTTGGTCTGCATCCATCATTGTGTTACGTCTGTCATGCATTACCAATTGTACATGTTATATACTCGTCATATTATGGTACAGCAATGTCTGTCTGTAGATGGGACGTATTATGGTACAGCAATGTCTGTCTGTCTGTCTGTCTGTAGATAGGATGTATTATGGTACAGCAATGTCTGTATATACGTCTGTAGATGGGATGTATTATGAAACAATGTCTGTATGTCTGTCTGTAGATGAGACATATCATAGTCCAGCAATATCTATATGTCTGTCTCTAGATGAGACGTATCATAGTACAGTAATGTCTGTATGTCTGTCTGTAGATGGGATGTATTATGGTACAATGATGTCTGTATGTCTGTCTGTAGATGGGCAGTGTTATGGTACAGAAATGCCTGTATATACGTCTGTAGATGGGGTGTATTATGAAACAATGTCTGTAGGTGGGACGTATTATGGTATATCAATGTCTGTAAGTCTGTTTGTAGGTGGGACGTATTATTGTACAGCAATGTATGTATGTATGTCTTAAGATGGGATGCATTGTCCACTATCAGTGGCCTAATGGTTAGGCTGTCAGACTCTCGACCGAAAGGTCTTGGGTTCGAGTCCTGGCCGCGGCAGAGCCAACGTTGTGTCCCTGGGAAAGGCACTTTACATGAATTTCCTCACTCCACCCAAGTGTAAAAGGGGTACCTGGCTATAGACAGTGAAAGATAATGTTAGAATGTTAGTGCTCTAGTGCCTGTAATGGCAGCTTGCACTGTATGCTTCCCAGGAAGCTGAGAAAGTTCTAGATTGATATAAGGTCTGCCAGGGTAATAATGTATTGTAGAGTGCTTTAAGTAGCTGGAAAAAACACTATATAAAACCAATATTTTCCCATTTTGTACTTTGAAATTCCCAAGCAATGAAAACAAATCAAAGCAAGATAGCCTAATTGTTCATGAATCTTCACTGGCCCATAGATTACAATTTTTGCCTAAAAAATTGTTATGTAAACATAATATTTTGGCCTCCGCTTATTTGAATGAGGTAAGCTTTGACCAAATTGAAAGTCAGGAAGATTCCAGTTCTACCTTAATTCAGTATGGATTGGTTTTCTCCCTACTTCTTTGTGTGAAACATTTCTCCCAAGTTCAAACAAATGCCATTATTTTTCCCAATTGGAAAGGCCCAGGCCGTTCAAATGAAGACCTTAAAATAAAAACCAGAACTTAAAATGTAAAATCCATTGCCCCTCTGTCAGGGTCAGGCCCCAAAACAGGGTCAATATAAAAAAAATATTATTGCCTTTGTATCCTTATTGCTACATATCTAACCAATGCTCAGGTGACCGATAAGGCCAGTGAGTCTCTTGTTTAGATTGATTGATTGTATCTTGCTTAATGTCTCGCTCGAGAATTTTTCACTCATATGGAGACGTCACCAAGACCGGTGAAGGGCTTTAAATTTATAAGGCCTATATGCTCGGCGCTTATGGCCATTGAGCAGTGAGGGTTCTTTAGCGTGCCACACCTACTGTGACAGGAGATATCTGTTTTTAAGGTCATCTCCAAGGACCCGTGACATTCACACCTGATGCCGAGCGTTTGGCGATGGAACTGTCACTACCTATTTTAATGACTTAGGTCTGTTGCGGCCGGGATTCGAACCCTGGCCTTCCGCATGCTGGGCGAACGCTCTAACCTTTCGGCCACCGCGAGGATAACTAGCTGGCTTCTTTTGACAAAATTCATGAGGATTTTAATTTGCTCAAACTTTCATTTACTAGTATGTACCTGTCTGATTTCCACTCATTCCAGCACTCATTGTTACTTTGGTTTTTCAGCTACCTGGGTCTCATGAGATTGTGACACTGTACAGTAGGAACAGTTCCTACCGGTATCTCTTAGAAGCAGACAGAGATTTTCTTAGCATCTGATCCAATTCAGGAGACAAACTTTTGTATGGAGCTGGTAAAATTTCTAACTTTTTTTATCTTGTTTGAGCTAAAAGCTCAAGTGGGCTTTTCTGATCACCCATTGTCTGTTGTACATCTGTCTGTAAATTTATTTTCAACTTCTCTACAGTAACATAGCCCAATTTCAACCAAACTTAGTATTGTTACAGGATTAGAAATCATTTAAATGAAGGACCTTCATATCCTTCAAGGGGATAGGATTACGGTCACCGGTTCCTGGGAAGGACAAACACAACATGCCAATGACCCCATTTATGGTAAAACGGTGGGGACATTCTGAAATTTATTGGGCTGAAATAATGTACATTGGGGCCATTTTTTCTCTAATACCAAAATGTGTCCATTGTCCATTATCTTTGTCGTAGGAGTCATCATAAACTTTTCACATGTTCATCTTCTTCTCCAGAACCAGTGGGCCAATTTCAACCAAGCTTGGCACAAAACATCCTTGGGTAAAGGAAATTCAAGTTTGTTCAAATGAAGGGTCACACCCTTCTCCAAGGGGAGATAATAGCAAAATAGTGAAACTACATAAATATCTTTAAAAAATCTTCTCCAGAACCACTAGGCCATTTTCAACCAAACCTGACACAAAGGGATTCAAGTTTTTCCAAATGAAGGGCCATGTCTCTTTCCAAGGGGGGTTAATAGCGAAATTTTATAGTGAAAATACATAGACGACTTTTGAAAATCTTCTTCTGCAGAAACAATTGGCCAATTTCAGCCAATCATGGCACAAAACATTTTTGGGTAAAAGGGATTCAAGTTTGTTCAAATGAAGGGACATGCCCCCTTCAAAGGGAAGATAATCACAAAAATAGGGTGGGGATGTTTAAAAATGATCTTATCAGGAACAACTGGGCCAGAAGAGCTGAAATTTACATGAAAGCTTCCTGACATAGTACATATTTAAGTTTGTTAAAACCATGACCCCCGGGGATTCATTATGACCACAATAGGGGATCAAACTTTTACATTCAAATGTATAGGTAAAATCTTTGAAAATCTTCTTCTCAAGAACCACTGTGCCAGGAAAATACAAATTTTCATGAAAGCTTCCTGACATAGTGCAGATTCAAGTTTGTTAAAATTATAGTGCCCGAGTGTAGGATAGGGCCATAATAGGGGATTAAAGTTTTACAGATGAATATACATGTATCGGGAAAATCTTTTAAAAATCGTCTTCTGAAAAATCACTGAGCCAAAAAAGTTTGCATTTACCAGAAAGCTTCCTGACATAGTGCAAATTCAAGTTTTTTAAATTATGCCCACAGGAGAAGGGTGGATTCATTGATTGATTGTATATTGTTTAACGTCCCTCTCAAGAAAATTTCACTCATGTGGAGACGTCTGGAGAAGGGTGGAGTCACAGTAAGGGATCAAAGTTTTATGTACAAAAATAAAGGGAAAATCTTTAAAAATCCTCTTCTCAATAACCATTGGGCCAAAGAAATTTACATTTACACGAATGCTTTCTGACATAGTGCAGATTCAAATTTATAAAATCCATGGACCCTGAAGGTAGGATGGGGCCACAATAGGGATCAAAGTTTTACATGTGAACATACATGTATGGGGAAAATCTTTATATCCTTAGGATAGGAGAAAGGTGAAGATAACGAACAGTGATCAATAGAGAACTGTTTTCTGAACTTTACCTTGGGTGGTGAGGGAGTGAGAATTGATTTCTGAAATTTACGTTGGGAAGTGATGGGGTCGTGAACTATTTTCTGAACTTTAGGTTGGGAGTTGAGGGATGGAGAACTATTTTCTGAACTTTATGTTGAGACATGATGGGTTGGAGAACTGTTTTCTGAACTTTACCTTGAGTGGTGAGGGAGTGAGAATTGATTTCTGAAATTTACGTTGGGAAGTGATGGGGTCGTGAACTATTTTCTGAACTTTAGGTTGGGAGTTGAGGGATGGAGAACTATTTTCTGAACTTTATGTTGAGACATGATGGGTTGGAGAACTGTTTTCTGAACTTTACCTTGAGTGGTGAGGGAGTGAGAATTGATTTCTGAAATTTACGTTGGGAAGTGATGGGGTCGTGAACTATTTTCTGAACTTTAGGTTGGGAGTTGAGGGATGGAGAACTATTTTCTGAACTTGACGTTGAGACGTGATGGATTGGAGAACTATTTTCTGAACTTTCTGTAGTGAGGTGACAGGGATGAGAATTATTTTCTGAGCTTTACATTGAAACAAGAGGGGATGAAGAACTATTTTCTCAACTTTACGCTGGGAGGTGAGGGGGTGAGAAACTTTTCATTGATGTCGTATACGACTTAATGTACATTTTTTGGTGTACAGAGATTAGATATTGTGTTATGAGTGTTTTTAAATTGACGTTTGTTCTCAATTTGGTACATTCAGAATGATTACATGGATTTTTTGTAGACATTCTTGTTCTAATAGCATAATATAATGGTGGGAAGAAATCATTTTGGTTACCTAGTACTTAATGTTGAAATCAATTTTACAGGGTAGCAGTTACTTGAGATGTCTGGCTGATTGATGAGGATAATTTTCCTGAGACTCTAACATTTTGTAGGACTTGGATAGCTCTATTGCTGTAGAAAATGTCAGGTTTGTTATTGAAATTATGTAAAATGTTTTATGCCTCATTCAGACAATGGCTGGGGCATATAGTATTAACCCTTTTTAGCTCACATGAGCTAATTCCAATCACAGTTTGTCCAGCATCAGTCTTTTCGTCTCTTCATAAACTTTTAACATTTTTAACTTCTTCTCAAGCTCCACAGGGCTAATATTACTCAGCCAAATTTGCCTCAAAGCATGCATGGGTAAAGAGGATTGATTCAAGTTTGTACAAAATGGAGGACCATGCTCCATCCAAAGGGAAGGTAATAAAAAAAAATAGGGTGGAGTCATTTAAAAATCTTCTCAAGAACTGCAAAGCCAGAAAAGTTGAAATTTATATAAATGCTTCCTGACATAGTGTAGATTCGAGTTTGTTCAAATTATGGCACCACGGAGTAAGATGGAACCACAATAGGGAATTAAAATGGTGGAGTCATATTAGAGGATCAGAAGTATTGCATAGTAATATATTGGAAAAATCTTCTTTTTGTAAAATGATGAACCTTGAGTAAAGGCATTTGTATAGCTACGACACAGCTAGTTTTTTACTCAGGTAACCTATTGAAATTGGTTGTTGTGTGTTGTGTGTCGTCCGTCATACGTTAACAATTGAACATTTTTTAACTTCTTGATAACTGCCTGTCCAATTCTTTATAAATTTAGTATGAAGCATATTTAGGACAAGGGGGACATAAATTATAAATTTCAGGACTCGAGCACCCCTGGTACATTAGGGGCGGGCCAAAAACTGCACAGAATTGACCATTTTCAAAAATCTTTTTCGAGAACTGCACATATGTAAAAAAAAAACTAAATGTGTTAAACACATAAATAATGTCATCTTTAGTGCTATTGATACTAAATTGAAAGTATAAATAGATATTTAGAAAGAACAGATAGTCCTTTACCAAAATTGTAAATTTGATGATCCCAGGGGTAGGGATTTTTGGTATGAGGGTGGGGCCAAAATGGTCAGTTATTAAATGGTGATGAACAACAGACATTTTTAACTTCTTGATAACTATCATTCCAATTCTTTTCAAATTTGGTATGAAACATATTTGGAACACAGGGACCGTAAATAGTAATTGCAGGATTCCTGCACCCCTGGTGCCTTTGGGGCGGGGCAAAATCTGCCCAAAATTGACCAATTTTCAAAAAATCTTCTCAAGAACCGCACACATGTAAGAAAAACTAAATGCATAGTGATGTAGAGCAGGAAAGTCTACCAATATTGTACATTTCATGATCCTTGAGGTAGGGGTTCTGACACCAGGGCGGGGCCAAACTTAGTATATAGTGTTTATGTGAAAAACACTTGAATAACATCCTATTTAGTGCTATTGATACTAAATTGAAACTAAATGGATAGAGCAGGTAGTCCTTTACCAAAATTGTAAATTTCATGATCCCCAGAATAGGGGTTCTGAGCCCAAGGTGGGCCAAACTTAGTATATAGTATTTTTGTGTAAGTTGGCTGTTACTGTATCAAATCTAAATGCATACTTAGGAATAGCAGAAAAGGATGTACAAAAAATTGTGAATTTTAAAACCCAGGGTTATGATTTTAGGATGGATCCAAATTAGTCATATCTTTTGATGTTTTAATGTTAATATACCTATTATTTAAAGCCTTTCATCAGTGTATGCACTTTTGAGGGCAGTGAAGTTTGAAGAACATATCTTTTTTAATACTCTTGTTGAACATTAGAATTTAGCTTAGATGTTCAGAACAGGAATTTTTTTCTAAATTTCATAGCCTGTGGGAGTAGTGTCGATACTTTTTCACAAGAATTCAAGTGACCAAAAATACCTGTGGGCCTCTTGTTTTCAAAAGCAGTATATTATCGGAGATAAAAGTCAAAAGGATCCACACTACAGCTCATTTTCATATTCTAATCAAGTATTTTTTTTAAATCATGTATCAATAAAATGATCAATTCATATTGATACTGTCAATTAAATATAACATTGAACGCATCAGTGTGCTCTAGCTCAGCTACGCTTTGAAGATCATCCGGAATTCAAAGGTTTCGTCATGCTTACTTGGACATTTATTTTATCTCACGTGATTTAGAATGACAGCTAATTTGTCATGTATAAACTTATTTAAATACCCCTTAAGGGATCCACACTTACTTTTCATATAATTAAGAAATTATAAATCATATCCCCCTAACGGAAACCATAAGACTTACTTTTAAAGACCTACATGTGTTTCCCATAGCTCTTGGTTACGGTCATACTGATCCACACATAAATTTTAGTTCGCGTATGAGTTGTATCTCGTTATTCTTGCATAGTATGTCAAAATACTGGATCTACCTATTTTCGCTTTCTCTCACTGGAGGGCAGCACTGTTCCTTGTCAGTGGTCATGCGTCTGAACATTATTGTTGGAGGCCCAATATATTTTTGCAAGGGCCATCAGAAAGTATTAATTTTCAACTTTAGAAATCTATCAAAATTGCAAAGTTCATACCTTCAATAATGCAACAAAATTTTAGAAAGGTCTAGGAAAGTTGTCGTTTTTGTGATTTTGGGGCAAAATGAGAGCTGTATTATCTCTTTGAAGAACTGTGAGCAGTAGAATCTCAAGAAGTTAAAAAAATTGCGAAAAAGAAAGGAAAGAGTGTAGTTAACGACCATGTGTAATGAACTCTCTGCATTAAGTGTGGACATTTCATTAACAATGTCATGGGTGTTCTTCTGCTAATCAACTAAATTCGATTTTAACACATATTATTTTCCAGATGTTTTAACAAAAGAATCGGGCACAAGTTCCTAAATCTTAGAATATCCTCTCCAACTCCAGAATTCAACATAAGTGATTGGTCATATAGAATTGTTCAAGGTCCTTTGGATTTAGTAAAATAAAAGATCTCTTATTCACCATTCAAAAGTTATCAGCAAGTTGAAGTTCCAATAAAGGTTTTGCAGCTGGAGTGAATCTTCAAGGTCAAGGTCATAGTATCAAATATCATTTTATGAAAGGGTCTTGTGATAAAGAATCTGATATACAAAATATGAAAACCCCTGCTTAAATATTTCCGGAGTTATGACCTTCATGAGGTTTTTTTTAAAAGTTGGTCAAACTCCAAAGCCAATGTCACAAGTAAAAACTTCGATAGCTAAAAAGGTTTTGTCACAAGAAATGCACACATGAAAAATGAATGACCCATCACTTACAATTCAAAAGTGATGAGCAGCAAGGTTCAAGTTTCACCTGAAGTTTGGAAATATAATAATATAATATTAAGTCTAACTTCAAGGTCAAGACAATGTTGTAAAATGAAAGGTTCTGTCAGAAGGAATCTATATACTATATCTAAAGGCCGTACTTTAAATAGTTCAGGAGATACTATCTAAGTTTGGGTTTCTTTAAAAAAAATCAAACGCTAAGGTTTAGGTCACAAGGTTGAAATCTCTGGTAATGTCAGGAAGGTCTTTTTACATAGAAGCCGATATATGAAATATGAGAGCCATATGACTCACAATTCAAAAGTTAGTAGCAATGTTAAAGTAGGGGGCAGATATACAGAACAGGACAATATGCCTCCCCCTCCCCCGCTATAGTCGCAGGGCTATAAAACACTTGAATCCGCACACCTGCTACACTTGAAAATTATTTGTTTAAGTGAATTATCTGCACTATTTAAACGTGTTTGCATATTAACATGACTAACCATGACCTTGCTGGTTTTTTTTAGATGAATTTCAAAAACAGTTCCCTATACATTCCCTTAAAAACTTGTCTCCATTATTGTGGTTCACCCCCATCCTTCCCCGAGGAACACATTGTGAACAAACTTGAATCTTCACTACCTGGGGATGCTTGCATATTGATATGATTAATTATGACCTTCTTGTTCTTGTGAAGAAGATTTTTTCCTTATATCCCCATGTAAAACTTTGACCCCCTGATGAGGTCCTACCCAAACCCAGGGAGGCCATGGTTTTAACAAACTTGTATCTATACTATATCAGGAAACTTTTACATCAATCTAATTTTTTCTGGCCCAGTGGTTCTTGAGAGGAATTTTAAATGACCCGCCCTATTTTTGCTGTTTCTTGATTATTTTCCCTTTGACCCTTCATTTGAACAAACAGTACCGCAGTGGTGGTCTAGAGATTAGAGCACACGCACCGCATGCGGAAGGCCGGGGTTCGAATCCTGGCCATAACAGACCTAAGTCATTAAAACAGGTAGTGACAGTTCCATCGTCAAACGCTTGACATCAGGTGTGAATGTCACAGGTCCTCGGAGATGACCTTAAAAACGAATGTCCGGTGTCACAGTAGGTGTGGTACGCTAAAGAACCCTCACTGCTCAATGGCCATAAGTGCCGAGTATAGGCCTTTTAAATGTTAAACAAGATGCAATCAATCATTTGAACAAACATGAATTCCCTTTACCTAATGATGAATGGTACCAGTTTTGATTGGAATTTGTTAAAGACCCAATTTTAAGTTGACACCCCCAAATTGTAAGCTGCCTGTCAATCAAACATTTAACAATAGATCTCAGGTGGAGTGACATCTGTAGACACTGTGGTCTGGGGCTACCCCAGAAAGGTGTTTTGATAACAACAACAGCCAATATCTACAGACATTCTTTAGATCTTGAGGAAGCCCAGTACACCTGAGTTTTGATAGCAATGACCTGTCCACAACTGCTATTTTCTTGTAATTCAATTGTTTTTAAAAAGGCCCCTGAACAATGCAATTTCAATATAATTGTAATATTTTCCCTTCTATATACCTGTACATATATTATAAATTACGCAATCAGAAATCAAACAATAATTTGCACAATATTTTCTAAAACTTGTAAGCTATTGAAATAATTTATGTCATCAATTTATGATACCTCTATATTTATAACAGAAATTATTTATTGAGTCAATGACAGAGAGAGAGGGGGGGGGGGGGGGGGATGGGTGTAGAATGTTTGTTAGCTACCCTTAGGAATACAACCATTATCCAAACACTATGACCACAGAAACTCTGCAAAGGTTCCTGAGACAGGTCCTGTGTATATTAAAGCAAGGACAGGTAGATTTCCACCATGTTCTGTCTCTGTGTATTTCTTTGAGTGCCATGGGATATAGCAATTAAGACCTTGGTAGACATTGTCCACTCATCTGTTTAGATAAGCCTCTGACTACATTTTCACTGACCGTAGGGTCATGAGATGGGGCTTCAAGTGGTTGTGGAGAAGATGATAATGTAAAAAGTCAATAACAACAGATAAATTTCAATTGGATTGGCCTGGATAGTTTTGTGTGTTTAGAGCACCTGACTATTACATATGTAATACAGGGGTGTCAGGTTTGATTCCCGGTCCAGTCAAACGATGGATATTGGTTTGGACAGCTCAGTGATTAGAGCACCTGACTAGCAATACAGGGGTCTCGGGTCCAATTATATCATGGGAACGAAGGACCTTGGATTCAATTCCCAGTTCAGTCATATCTTCTTTTCCTTCCCATTACATTGACATATCACAGACTCTCCTTGACAATTCAGTTTGATATGATTACACTTTATTTTGTAGGACGGTGGAGATTTAGATAAGTGGTGTGATGTTATTGATGGTAAACAGAAGACTGTGACCTTGAATCTGAAGATCTGTGATGAAGACTGGACGTTTGGGGTCACTCTTTATTACAGTACTACAAATCTAAGTAAGTACTCAGTAATAATGTAAGACTGAACTCTGTATCATGTTTATCTAATATATACATTGTAAAATCAAACACAAATTAATTCACAAACAAAATAATGTTCTGTTAAACTCACAAACACAAGTACATGTTACACATCACAAACAGAGGACTGTAATGTACACAGGACTGTAATTAACACGGGGCTGTAATTAACAAGTAGAAGGAATTAACACAGTTCTGTAAATTACAGTATATTGAGCTGTGTAATTAACACTGTGAAGAGCTGTAATTAACACCGTGCTGAGATGTGTAATTAACACTGTGTTTATAGATATTGAATTTTCTTCACTTTATTATCTCCATTAGCCACAAAGAGGTTGTCTCTGATGTCCACACATAAACCGTATGGACCGAATAAACCACAGTGAATGTAGCGGAGGAACTGTCCGTCCTGATCTAGGATGTGGATACGGTCATTGTCACAGTCTGCTGTCAGGATGTGACTCTGGCTGTCTGTAGTGATGCCGACTGGATTAAATGATAGCTCGGTATTAGAGGGATGACCAGTGTATCTAAATCGGAGTTTTCCTGACTGATTGACCACCACTACTGCTCTAGCTCTACAGTCAGCCACACAGATATCCAGGTTCCTGTTCTCACTGAGGTATTTAATGTCATTATAACCACCAGATGAGTAGAGAGGACGACCCTGATCATCAAACTGAATGCTTTGTTTCTCTATGGAGCCGGAGTAACGCACGACTTTGGATTGTTTGAGATCATCACTGACCATGGTAACCAGGAGATGGTTAGAGGCGGTACAGCAGACATAGAGAGGTCTCCACCCCTGTAGTGTGATCACGGTCTGTATCTGTTTATTCTTAACTAAGTTTATAGTTCTAGTGATATTGTCAGTATAAACAAGATCTCCGTCCCGTGTCACTGCTATGTCCTCTGGTGCGTTCCCTGACTTGGTTTTTATTGATGTCAGTAGTTTACCCCGGAGGTTGAGGAGCTTCATGGTTTCGTTATCCCCGCGTGTCCAGACTTGATCTTCACTCAGACAGCTAACACTGTATAGTAGTCTATACCCAGTGTCTATGGTGGCGGTGAGGCGCGGTTCATCAAGTAATGGTTTGACTGGAGGAGACGATACAGCTTCTGCTGATTTCATTGTGTCACCATGTTCTGTGTTGATGGATAATGGCGACAGAGAACCGAACATTTCATTGAGCTGATCTTTGTTTATTTTCTGAGGAGAGAAACTCGGTAATGTGACTCGAACTTTAGGCGGTAATGTTCTAAATTCGGAATTCCTAGATTTGTAAGATGAGGTTAAGGAGACGTCATTGGAGTCCAGTATTTTCTTCAGGTCCTGAATGATCTGTCTGAGTTCTGTAATCCGGTTTGTAATTTCATCTGTATTTTTATTGAGAGCGGCCAGGTGTTTGTTTTTCATCTCCGCAATGTCGGATTTCCTCTTGTTGACAATGGCGGTAATCTCCCGGTGTAAGATTTCTCCTTGTTGATCGGCGGCTGTTGTCATTTTTCTGTATTTCGTTTCCAACTCGGCTTTCTCAGTTTGGACATCGGACGCCATTTCTTCATATCGCGGGTAAATTCTGGTCTCGAATTCTTCTAAATCTTTTTGTAAACTTTCTTTCTTAGTGCTGAGTTTTTCCAGAATATCTGACACATCGTGACCTTTGTGTTTTCCAAATAAGGCGCAGGTAGAACAGACAGGAACGCCACATTTTTCACAGTAAATTTCACAATGTTTATCGGCGTGGTCTGGACATTTGTGGTAGTTAGTAGACTTTCTGTGTAAAAAGGGCACGACATTGTGTCTTTTAGACGAGTCTGAGACATGCTTTCCTGCACAGTTAACACAGAGATTTATATTACAAAGTTCACAGTGACTCTGTAGGGGGGCAGTTTTACAGAGGTCACACAGTAGGACTTCCTGAGCACTGCGCCGGGGATGCATTTCTGATGGCGGGGTCACACGGGAAGTTTACTGTTAATTAAATAAAAACGGAATTTCATTTAAAGATTTTGACAAGTTACAACAATTAACGAAATAGAATTATGGTATGATATAAACACAGCCGTCATAATTTAGTCTCACCTGAAAATCCAACATGCCCGCACTGTTATTTCGACCTTCCGTCTAGTCCTTCCTGTGCGGCGTGTCAGCCTGTATACACTATCTACGTGTTATCGCTTGAGTAAATATACAGTTTTAAAGTTTGGTTTGACCTAGTTTATGTTGGGTAGTTTTTCTAACATTTACGTCAGACGTAAAGATTTCCTTTCATTTAAAAATTGGAATCTGCAAACAATGTATAGATCTTTTATTATATCCCTTTTTGTATTGAATTCGGCCTTTTGTACAATCAAATTTAAAATTAGATGTTAGATCCGCTCACGTACTCGCATACATACGCGAGCGGATCTAACATTTAATTTTAATTAGATTGCCTTTTGTACAAATATAATCATATCTATAGTTAAAAAACGATTAGCAATATTCATTGGAAAGGGGGGGGGGGGGGTCATGCAGCAGACCTCCATTTTTGGTAGTAAATACATATTTTTGTTTTGACATACTTTTTTCAGTTGTAGAATGAGTTGAGTGGAATAATGAACCTCCAGATATCTATGTACAGGTGTATGAATAAACTGTTGAACTCGTGCGTGCGAGCTTGTCCTATATTATGTGTTCGAGTTTTATTTCCTTAATATTTTAGAATTTGTTGAATTTGTGCAGGGGCGGATCCAGGAAGTTTTGAAAGTTGGGGGGGGGGGGGGTCTAGCTACCATTAATTTTGGTTTTCAAAGGAAGGAGGGGTCCACCCTCAAAATGCATTATTTAATACTGTCTTTTGATGAAGGGGAAGTTGTCCAACTCGCAGGCCTCCCTCTGGATCCGTCACTGTAGTGAACTAACAACAAAGATTATAAAAAAGGACTTCCTTCCAGTGAAAGATGCATGTACTCTCAAAGCGCTAGATAGTGGCTTGTTAAAATGATGATACTTTCATATTATAGATATTTCAAATAGAAATTTATCAATATATAAAATGAAACAAGTCAAACGTGTAAAAATTTAATGAGATTAACAAAGAGGCGATCACGGCCTCCATTGAAAATGGTATTGGAATCGTACAAAAATTCCAAATATTTATTCGCATTAAACAATTCACCATCTAATCACAGCTAAATATTCTCTACATAGATACCTATAGTTATCTTAACACCCCAACACCCCCGTTCTCATTTATCGCAGCCGGCGACAATGTATTCCAATGGACTATTGTCTTTAACGATAGTATGTTCCGTGATACAACAAATATGCCTGGTCTCGGCGCATATCATTGTCGGCGACGATATGTAGTTTATGTACCAACGGACAATATGTACCGTGAGGGTACGTGCATATCGTCGCTGAGGATGATATGTTCCAAACGACAATATGTGCCATCATAGTGTGCACTTAACGGTGGAATTACAGGAATCTCGGAAATTTTATACACAGTTACACTAAGTATTATGATAGTTTAACTTTATTAGTAGCTAATATTATCGTAAAACTTATAAAATGCAATTGATAGTGCAGAAACCTACAATAATAAATCGTCCTTTTCTTTGTACTTTAAATGAATGATTAAACTTTCGCTTGGTAAGTTCACTTTCTAAAAAATTCTAATGGTCTACTTGACATGCTTTAAATGGAGAGTGATTTCTTATATTTATATACAGCATCCAAAACACACCGACGGAACGAGGAGAGGAGTACTAGTATGCGAGAGTTGAAATACAGTGAAATTGTTCCTCAAAATTTGGACGACAAACTCAAATTGACATTCCTTATTAACAGACAAGAAGTTATCAAAATATGGACGTAAAACCTGAAAAACGGTATCATATCGACATGATTAATTCTCCTGCTATAGAATTGCAAGAAAATGTCTACGCATTTTTTTTATTGCGGCAAATATTATTACGCAAAAAGTTATCATGACATGATTAAAGTCAAAGCTGGACGAGGGCGGTAAAATCATCCAAACTACATCGATTTTTTCTGATCTCCTTGTACAAGTCGACATAATTTTGACGTTATAAACATTTCATTGGAAGATGACACTAATTTTATTTTGCCATTCTGAGGTATTGCACAACAACACGAGGCGGTTATACGTTTCCGTAAAGGAGAGCTCATATAAAGAAAGATATCATGTGACCAATATTCACATATTTTTCTCGTTATTTCAAGATAATTATCTCGTAATAACGAGATCTTTTCCTGACTAATCATGCTATTTATTCCATTTTTAAAAGTCACATTTACGGAATAAATGCTATCGTAAAGTCACTGGACTTGGACAGACAAAACTGATACAAAGGCGTCCTTGATGGGTGGGGATTTAAAATTGTTCAAATCATGGCTCCACATGGGGGTAGAGTTTGACCACGATCGGGGATAAAAGTTTTAAGAGAGAATGTTTAACAGTCTTCATCTCAATAATAACAGAGCCATGACGTTAATCAGGTCAATGTGCAAGCATCCCCACGTAGTGTACAGGGGCTTGTGTGGAAACATCAGGTCAAGACACCCAAGGAAAATAGCTTGGGTTCTCTACACTAGCCCTGTGCGTATTGTAAGTTAAAGTTTCTTCAGTTGATGTCTTCAAGGGGTAGGTTGAATCCACAAGAGGACAGCAAAGTATAGGAACGTACATTGTAACTCTTTAAGATAATCTCAAAATCAAAATTGTCATCATTAGTCGTATATTCATATTGCAATCGTCAACAGATGGTGCAGATTCAAGTTTGTTCAAATGATGACCCCCAGGGGTAGAGTTCGACCATAACGTTTGATCAAAGTTTTACGTGAGAGTATACATTAAAAGGACAACAGGACAATGGTAAATTATCATTGATATACAAACATCCTCAGGTAGTATTCAATTCAGTATTAGTTCAAACAATGACCCGGGGAGGGGGGTCTCAACAGAATGCGCTCACGAAGTATGCTAGCATAAATTGTAGCAGTTCCTGACTTCGTGTATTTTTCGAAATGAAATTTAGACAAAGTGACATCTGCAACATCAACTCCGAGTGAACGTGTCAATTTCAATCATGTCGCGGTTCTACAGGAGACGAGAAACCGGACAAGATTGAACGTTTTGTTTATAGAAATGTAACACAGACCGACAGTAATTCACAAACTCGGCTCCTGTCCAGGTGCAACTGGTGTCGAAGTTAATCGATATCTTAATCATTGTAATGATATTACCTTAAACAAAATAATTTTAAAAAAATTCAGTTTTAACAACATTTATTCAGGTATATAGTCAGACTTTTACAAAACCCTTACAACACAACCTGACCAGGGGTTACAGGGTTTTAAGAATTCTAACTCTTTCGCTCACACATTCACACGGACAGACATTCATACTAAACGAAGGCTAGAAGTAAAGAAAGTAGAAAAAAAAATGACAATGTACTCTCGCTGAGTTCATAAATATCATACTATAATAATTAACAATCAGATATATGATGTAATACCAAGGTTGTTATTTAAATAATACTACTTTAAACACACTATTGATTGAATATACATTTACTTCACCTCGTACATGTACGAAGAAAAAGAAAAATTATAACAAATGTATATAATACGAAAAAAGAAGCATTTTAGGATATTTTTGTTTTAACATAGTTTCCGTTACACTTGAGCTAATATTTCAAATAATTTCCATTTCTTTTCAAGCTGATCTGTACAATTATATTTACTTGCAATTTGTTTTTCCACTCTGTAATACATTAGTCGAAGTTGCTTTAAATTTACTCAATGACAAATAATCTCCTGTATATTTGGAACAGTATATTATATATAATGTTTCAAATGGTAATTTACAAAGTTTACCATTCTAATTTTCGAACATCCAAGGATAAAAGTCTTCTTATCAGTTATAATATTGAATGAAAAGGTTTCAGTAAACCAACATTGCACATTTCTTTAAAAAATACTGACTTTTTCACAATCATACATAATGTGTTCCAATGGTTCTCTCTCCTCTAAACAAAAAGTACATAAATCGCTGTCTGATTTCCCAATCATTTTCAAAAAAGTGTTTGTAGTTAAAATTGTATGATGTACTCGATATTGTAGCCATTGTAATTTACTATCTTTTGTGTTCATAAAAACATCCTGTTGAATTCCTCTCCACTCTTCACTAGATATTTCAAATTGTTTATCCCATTTTTTTTGTCCAGTTGGTTTTTCTTTGCTAGAATTCAATATTTTGTAAATTTTTCTATTGTTGGTTTTATTATCTAGTAAAGGTAAAATGTGTAAGGGAGTAGTTGGTTCTTGTTCTTTAATCAGATGATCAATATTAAAATCTTTCATCATTTTCTTTACTGCTTGTGTTACTCCAAAAAATTAGTTTTGATATCAAATATTGTTTTGAATTGAGCATAAGTCATTATATTCCCCTCCTCATCCAGTAACGAATTTATTAGGTAAATATTGTTTTTACTCCATTCCTTTAAAGACATTAATTTTTTATCTACCTTAAGTTTTTCATTGTACCAGAGAACAGTTTTACCCATTTTTTCTGGTGTCAATTCATTTTCAAAACAATTCTCCAGTTTTTTCCAAGAATTAAAAACATCTTGCCAAAATTTGTTTTTTGATTTTTCAATATTCTTCAATGCATATGTTGGGCCATATCTAATGACCTGACTAATATTGATATCTTCGCCTATGACAAATTGCCATTTTGCTGAACTCTGCCGCAATTTTTTAACCCAAGATATTTTCATACTTGCAATAAAATTTTCTATATTTATCATGTTTAAACCACCCTTTTCATATTCCTGGGTAACTATAGACTTTTTTACTTTATGAACAGGACTTTTCCACAGGAATTTAAAAAATAGACAGTTTAACTGGTCAATAGTATCTTTTGATGGATTCGGTAAGGAAATAAACAAATGTACAATTTTTGATATTGCTAGAGATTTTATAACAGTTATACTGCCAAAATAATAAAATGATTAAACTTCAGTTTCTAAGACATCACAGGAGACTGAAAACTACCACATCGACTAGAATTTGAATATCACGAACAACATTGTAAATTTTACTATCATCCTTGCCTGTTTATATTTTACTAAAGCCTTTAGGTGCTGGGACATACGATAAATTAATGCATCTTTCACACGAATGCGCATTAAATTTTATCTCGCATCAAATTTGAAGTAAAATAATGCGCATTAGATTGATTTTAATTAATGCCTCGTTCACACGGAGATTTTAATGCGCATTAGTTTACACTAGTACTGTAATGGGATATTAGGTTATTTACGACATATTAACGTAGGTCGCGGGTTTACAGACCTTTTTTTCTCATTCGAAAACCCCATCTGAAAATTTGACCTATGTATCTTGACAATGTATATACGACTCTGTGAAAATTGTTTTTCATTCAACAGCACAGTTTTTTGTAATTACGTCTCAACATAGCATTGTTTTAACGGTAGCAACACTGTTTTCCATTAAATTATATAGAAAATAATAGTGATTGACTTTATTCATTGCATAATTCAACTTAAAATAGACAGAATTTGGTGCTGTTCATCTTGATAATATTAATATCAAAGCGAAACAAAAATAATTTGAAAAATGTTTATGAAAAAAAAATTATGGGGTATTCGAGTTCGTTTTTTAAAGAAAAGATGCCAAAGTTTGATAAAACCCACCAAATCAACAGTATTTAACAAATAACGTTACAGATATTCGCGACGCCATTCAACAACGTTATTCATTTACTTTTCATATATATCCAGAGAAAAAGATTCTGATCAGAAGAGCTTTGAATTCATATGATTTAATTTCTAAACAAATCAAATCATGTTTACACTAAATTATGAATATCTGTACTAACGTACGTCATTATACAGTCAACGTTTTGCAGGATTTTCTCGTCTTCGCCGTGCTTGGAGTTGGTCTGTAGTCGAAAATAGTAAGAGTGCATACGATAACGAAACTGATCCTCATCAACCCTCGTGATCGCGTAAAATCATTGTCAAAACAACATTGAGTTCTGTGTTCTCGGTGTAAATTTCACACCCAAGTCTTTCTGAATGTTGGATTATTTAAACAAAGTATAAAAAAAAAAATACCTGACTTGCTACAGTACAGTTGAATGTAAGCACATTGCACATTTTGATTGCTAAAACCCGCAGTTGTTAGTATAAACAAATACACATTTGCGTCAGCTGGTCTCCTGACGTCATCAAGCAAGGGAGATAAGTCATCTTACTATTTTGATACTTCACACCACGGCAACATTTGACGGTCTGTAACGTCTGTTACCTTACGATTTTTTCTGAATGACTTATTTACATATGTTAAGTAATTAAACAAGAACACATTTTCGTGCAAAACATTTTTTTTTTTTGAAAATCGTCTCCTATGACCTTTAATAGTACTACCATAACTTGTATATATCCATACAGCATCATTGCAAGCCAAGCCCAGCGATTCTCAGTACTTTCAGTACTTTGATTCTACCTGTGTTGGTTTAACCTGCAATTTGATTTAACAACAATAATTTCTACAAACATTTTTTTTTTCAAAAATGATAAAAACTGATGTTTTTATAAGTAAAATCAATACAATTTACCAATGGAAGGTAATTTATTCCCATGAATTCTCCAGTAACTCTAAACCAATAAAAAAGATTGATATAGAGTTATATAGGATGGGGTAATGAAAGGTGACATATCGAACAGTGACCAATCTCATAACTCCCACAAGGAATACAAAATAAAGAGTTGGGCAAACACGGACCACGGGACAAACCAGAGGTGTATGGGACCAGGTGCCCAGGAGGAGCAAGCATCTCCCGTTGACCGACCACACCAGCCGTGGGTCCTATGTCTTGATCAGGTAAACAGAGTTATCCGTAGTCAAAATCAGTGTGCCAGGAATAGTCTAACAATCAGTATGAAATACGTCAGACAGCATGTGACCCGGCGATAGGTTGTATTGGCAGGCTAGGTCATTACAACGACCATAAAATTTGCAAAAAACTGGCTTTAATAGAGACTGTTGAAACCCCTTTAACATCAACTTGTTTGTAAGTAGCCTATCTCGATTGAAAAACTGATCATACGCAGAACAAGCTTTTTTGCGTATTTTATAACTCCTCGAAGGATACAAAATAAAGAGTTGGGGAAAACTGACTCCTGGATATACCAGAGGTGGAATCAGGTGCCTAGGAAGAGTAAATCTCCCCTGTCGACCGGTCACACTCGCCGTGAGTCCTACATCTTAATTGATCAGGTAAACGGAGTAATAAATTATATATTTCAACTTTTAGGGGATGTATATATCAATCTATCCATCCATTTCTTTTGTGTGTATCAAGTATATCCCCAACCTCCATACTCGGCTAGCAATACAAAGTTGCATTGTATTAGAATTGAAAATATAATGGTTTCATTAAACTTCTGTTTAAGTTAATCAATATTACGAAGGACAAATAACGTAATTTGTTATTTCAGAGTCCAGTAACCGCGCAAATTACTTTGATTTAAATTCTAAACGATAGTAAATGTAAGAATGAAAATTTAAATTGTAGTATACTTCTATAGTTAAAGTTATGTAAATGTAAGAGTGAAAATTTTACATTATAGTGAACGTCTATAGTTAAAGCTATATAAATGTATGAATTAAAATTCAAATGGCAACGTCTATAGTTTATAGATGTAAGAGTTATTGACAATTTAACTGTCACAGTCTGTGTAAGAGTTATTGACAATTTAACTATCACAGTCTGTGTAAGAGTTATTGACAATTTAACTATCACAGTCTGTATAAGACTTATTGACAATTAACTATCACAGTCTGTGTAAGAGTTATTGACAATTTAACTATCACAGTCTGTATAAGAGTTATTGACAATTAACTATCACAGTCTGTGTAAGAGTTATTGACAATTTAACTGTCACAGTCTGTACATGTGTAAGAGTTATTGACAATTTAACTATCACAGTCTGTACATGTGTAAGAGCTATTGACAATTTAACTATCACAGTCTGTGTAAGAGTTATTGACAATTTAACTATCACAGTCTGTGTAAGAGTTATTGACAATTTAACTATCACAGTCTGTGTAAGAGTTATTGACAATTTAAGTATCACAGTCTGTGTAAGAGTTATTGACAATTTAACTATCACAGTCTGTGTAAGAGTTATTGACAATTTAACTGTCACAGTCTGTGTAAGAGTTATTGACAATTAACTATCACAGTCTGTACATGTGTTAAAGTTATTGACAATTTAACTATCACAGTCTGTGTAAGAGTTATTGACAATTTAACTATCACAGTCTGTGTAAGAGTTATTGACAATTTAACTATCACAGTCTGTGTAAGAGTTATTGACAATTTAACTATCACAGTCTGTGTAAGAGTTATTGACAATTTAACTATCACAGTCTGTGTAAGAGTTATTGACAATTTAACTATCACAGTCTGTGTAAGAGTTATTGACAATTTAACTATCACAGTCTGTGTAAGAGTTATTGACAATTTAACTATCACAGTCTGTACATGTGTAAGAGTTATTGACAATTTAACTATCACAGTCTGTGTAAGAGTTATTGAGACAATTTAACTATCACAGTCTGTGTAAGAGTTATTGACAATTTAACTGTCACAGTCTGTACATGTGTAAGAGTTATTGACAATTTAACTATTACAGTCTGTACATGTGTAAGAGTTATTGACAATTTAACTATCATAGTCTGTGTAAGAGTTATTGACAATTTAACTATCACAGTCTGTGTAAGAATTATTGACAGTTTAACTATCACAGTCTGTGTAAGAGTTATTGAAAATTTAACTGTCACAGTCTGTACATGTGCAAGAGTTATTGACAATTTAACTATCACAGTCTGTACATGTGTAAGAGTTATTGACAATTTAACTATCACAGTCTGTGTAAGAGTTATTGACAATTTAACTATCACAGTCTGTGTAAGAGTTATTGACAATTTAACTATCACAGTCTGTGTAAGAGTTATTGACAGTTTAACAATCACAGTCTGTGTAAGAGTTATTGACAATTTAACTATCACAGTCTGTACATGTGTAAGAGTTATTGACAATTTAACTATCACAGTCTGTATATGTGTAAGAGTTATTGACAATTTAACTATCACAGTCTGTACATGTGTAAGAGTTATTGACAATTTAACTATCACAGTCTGTGTAAGAGTTATTGACAATTTAACTATCACAGTCTGTACATGTGTAAGAGTTATTGACAATTTAACTATCACAGTCCGTGTAAGAGTTATTGACAATTTAACTATCACAGTCTGTGTAAGAGTTATTGACAATTTAACTATCACAGTCTGTACATGTGTAAGAGTTATTGACAATTTAACTATCACAGTCTGTGTAAGAGTTATTGACAATTTAACTATCACAGTCTGTGTAAGAGTTATTGACAATTTAACTATCACAGTCTGTGTAAGAGTTATTGACAATGTAACTATCACAGTCTGTGTAAGAGTTATTGACAATTTAACTATCACAGTCTGTGTAAGAGTTATTGACAATTTAACTATCACAGTCTGTGTAAGAGTTATTGACAATTTAACTGTCACAGTCTGTACATGTGTAAGAGTTATTGACAATTTAACTATCACAGTCTGTACATGTGTAAGAGTTATTGACAATTTAACTATCACAGTCTGTGTAAGAGTTATTGACAATTTAACTGTCACAGTCTGTACATGTGTAAGAGTTATTGACAATTTAACTATCACAGTCTGTGTAAGAGTTATTGACAATTTAACTATCACAGTCCGTGTAAGAGTTATTGACAATTTAACTATCACAGTCTGTACATGTGTAAGAGTTATTGACAATTTAACTGTCACAGTCCGTGTAAGAGTTATTGACAATTTAACTATCACAGGCTGTGTAAGAGTTATTGACAATTTAACTATCACAGTCTGTGTAAGAGTTATTGACAATTTAACTATCACAGTCTGTGTAAGAGTTATTGACAATTTAACTATCACAGTCTGTGTAAGAGTTATTGACAATTTAACTATCACAGTCTCTGTAAGAGTTATTGACAATTTAACTATCACAGTCTGTGCAACTGGTTTCGAGTCTTCAAATTTAAAAGTTATCCGATCAAATTTAAAACAGTATCTAAAGAAATAACGTAATTCACTGTCAAAATGACACTGGATTTCTTTCAGATGTGTTTAGAATATAAACCCTTCTTTCAAGAGCTACCGTATGTGTTTTCTAATTCTATCGAAATTAAAACATTTCCTTCATTTTCAGTGATGAAAATTCTCATCCATTTTTGAAACTATTTGGGGCACTTTGATTGACTTTGGATGAAAAGTTCTTCGCACTTTTATTCAGTTTGTGAGTAAAATCTCCAGAGTTTACACGTCGATAAATTCTTCAAAAGAATGTTTAATCCTATAATATTATCTTGAATCAGACTTCTTTGTTCAGCAGATTTTTTTCTTTTGTTTGAGAACATTAAAGGTTGATACAACGGCAGTGCTGAAAGACAAGATCAGAATCCTTGCGAGATTCAAACAGCGCAGATCGACTCGACACTGTCACATGTTAAAAATCTCTGATCTATGCGCCAGGCAGTCAGGATTAAAATTACTACACTATATATATTACTAATGTCTATACTCCATCAGTCGCGTTGCTGCATACACATCATTTCAGAGAGAGAGAGAGAGAGAGAGAGAGAGGGCTGTCGTTAAAATTTTTATGCCTCAAAAATAACTTTGCGTTATATAGTTGCGATTCATAATTTAATCAACATCACAATGCCCATTCAATCAAATGTAATCTTTTTAAATTTCAAATTATCAATTATGCACTCAAACTAAAGAAGAAAAAAAAGGGTGATTTTATTCGTAAAACCCAGGAGTTTCCAGGACCTCAATGCGACCCCAGGCCGATTTTGTGTACACTTCATTTTCTTTCTGGCTACGCACCTGTCCATCTGTATCTGATTGATTGTTTTGCTGTTTTCCGCCACACTCAAGAATTTTTCAATTATCTGGTTGTGCCCAGTTTTATTGGTGGAAGAGAGAACCCAGATACAATGTACCTGGGAAGAGACAACCGACCTTTCGAAAGTAAACTGGGAAACTTTCTCACTTACCGGCGCGAGCGGGGTTCGAACCCGCGCCAACAGAGGTGAGAGGCCGTGTGATATTGAGTGCGATGCTTTAACCACTCGGCCACAGAGCCCCCCCCCCCCACCCCCATCTGTATCTGTATGGGTACGTCGAAGCTACCAATTCTGGCTTTTCTACGACGGTGAGAGAGCTACACGTGTGACGGTCTTTTTGACACAGACTGTCGAGGGCGGTCTTGAATGCCTCGACAGTTTTAGGACACACTATATGTTCTTCAAGCCGGTTTCCATTCACGTGTCTCGAAAGGAAGCCGGCCAATATGATGAGGTGTCATGCATCCTTAACGAAATTCCACTCTCCTGTGACGTCATAAGATTTCGCAATTTCAGTGATTTAACAATATTTATGCATGGCAGGAATATAAATTTTGTTGGAGTCTTTTTCAATATTTATTGTAAAAAATCTTGTTAGTCCTAAGATATTTCAAAAGTCTAAGTTATATATGAATGATTAATTATATGTTTTCAAAAATTGAATCCAAGGGCAATAACACTGTTTTTGTTAAATTATCTACCACGTCCATTTAAAAAATGAATATCACATCTGAGCTGTTCATGGTCAATATGAACGAATTTGTATTTGAGGCAAATTGTGTGAATCGCTCTAGTTATGTGTGTTAATTGATAAAACATTTATCGATACCGCAATTTTATCATTTTTATTTGTAACTAAGATATATTATTTGAAAAATTAACAATCAAATATAGGATTGAACCTATAATTCTAGAAGGGTGGAATTACCTTAAATCTCAATCATGGAATACTATTCATTCAATTGTCCCATGCATGGGCGGTAGTCAATCTCTTTTTACACCAGTTTCGTGGGTAGTGGTCACTGGTGGTGGTGGTGTGTGTATACAGTACTTGGCCATAAGTAAGTTCCCGAAGAAGATTTCACTATGTATCATACAAAACCATATATTTTCAAACAATTTTTCTGAACGCATTTCTCAATCAATTCTGATGAAATAAAAAGCACTGATCTCAGAAGTATGAATCACAATATCATCTAATAATTTCAGAATAATTATATATGATAATCTATTGTAAAGATATGACAATTTTAATCCGAAGTTTAATTTGAGAGTACTTACTCTTTATATAAGTATGTGTATGTGTAATTTTGGAATTAAAAAAAATTACATTATGAATAAAATGTTATCTCTTTGCAATATTTCATTGTAACATTGTTTTAAATATAACAGTTACTTTTGATATTTTTAAACAAAATGGTTTTTATTTCATCCACATAGAGGGGAAATTGGCTCCAAGAAAAGATTTTGATTAAAGATGGATTTACATGAAATATATAGAGAACATTTTCTGTGGGAACTTACTATGGCCAAGTACTGTATAAGTGTGTGTGTGGTGGGGTTGTTATATTCCGATTTATTTGCTATAAACAATTTTCAGCTTATCATTAAATTAAATGGATTACAATGCGCAAAATGTCAATATTTATACTCAGTCTGCCCGATACAACGTACTTCTTTCGAGATTTGTGACATTGGTAAAAAAAAAAAAAAAAATTAGGGGACACCCGGGTTCGAACCGGGGACCTCTCGATCTGCAGTCGAATGCTCTACCACTGAGCTATATCCCCATATCCAGGATCTCGAACGTAAACAAAAACAAATTCTTGATTTGCATAATCTGACTACTCCTTTCATACAATATTTTAAAAAGACCACATTATTTTCTTTAGATATTTGTCAAATTATCATCCATGATTCTGATAAACGGAAAGATTGGACAGTACATTCGTAATTTTGTAATCTTCCATATCCGTAATACTTACCGTTCCGGTTTCGGAATTTACATTTTATTTTGCCATAACACGTGGGTCAAAAAACTCATGGTATGACAGGAGTGGGATAAACGACAACAGGAACAGAGGAGAGAAGAAGCAATTTTATAAACAAATGACATTCAGGGTAAGTGATTAAGCCACGGAAAACAAATAGTTCGCCTAACAGGATTGCCACTTGGGGGGGGGGGGGGGGGGGGGGGGGTATGCATGTTGCTGTGGATCCAGTTATATGTATAGCACAGGCACAGGCGCTTGTTTAATAGATTTCTATATAATATTATAAAAAGCATAGATTACGAAGCCTATGGAGCAAGCACCTGTGAGTTTTCTGCTTGTAACTACAGTACTGTATGAGGAGAAACGTAAAATATTGATAGAGCTCTCTCTCCAATTACTAGACTTCACTAAATCATATATCAGGGATGAACTTTCTAATATTTGATATGCATAATCAAGCTTAACACAATTATTATATTTAATAAAAATAACATTTCCAACTTAAATCATCCCTTGCCCCATCGGGCAAGTGTGTATTGAGTTTCACTTGTCCGAACTGGGTTTTCACTTACCTCGGGCAATCAGACAACCGTTATTATTATATGATTGAATAATTCCTAGCTCTCTAATCAAAAACAGCAATAATTGTATAGTGTCGATCCCTGATGTAGATCACATGACATATTGTTTGTTCCTCTCGTTTTAATCATTGATTTGGTCCATGCAGGGTTCCAACTTCGACTAAATACCTGTGGGGCGAAGTGGACCTCTGAATAAGAAATCATTTAAAATTTTTAGCCCGGGACATGAAATTTTATTAGCCCACACATATGAAATTGAATAACATGTTTTTGTTTACAAGAAAAAAGAAACATCAGGTCACATTGCAATTTGATTACAGAATTAAAATATCAATATTCAAATTCTATTTCTATTTCCGTAATTGTTTCAACCATTTCTCTCTCTCTTTAGTTTCCACTCTCATTTCGTAAACCTAGCAAAAATATCACAGTTCATGGACTTCATGATCTTCGCGGCGTCCAACTTCAACACACGCTTCTTTAGATTTTTTTATGTGATTTCGAAAGTTCTCAGAATTACAATGCTGACTTGGGCAAGATGTCACAAAGATTGGACTTTCGTGTCATGTTTTGTACACACAGCACATGTCATATCCCCTTTTCACCATATTCGAGTCATATTCTCTTCCTTCTTTCTACTTTGAAAAAACAGACACTTCTATTTGTTTGAAGTAACCCTTGCGTTCTTCAACTTCTCTTGGTTTACATTTTGGAAGGTTTGATATCCCAGGAATGGCTTGCAAAGTATCAAAATCTCAACCAGTAATCAAACTTCGTTTATGTTAAGACTCGGATCAGTCAGAGAGAAAATTGTTGATCCGACAATTACAGTCCCCAAACAGGTGATGAGAACAGAAATTTGAGTTGCCCACAAGCAAAAGTATAGTCGCCAATGCAAGTAGGTGAGCGGTAATTTGAAACCCTGTCCATGTAGATCACATGACATATTGTTTGTTCCTCTCATCCTGATCAATGATTGGTCCATGTAGATCACATGACATATTTTTTGTTCCTTTCATCCTGATTATTGATTTGGTCAATGTAGATCACAGTAATGGTGTCGTGATTTTATAATGTATATCACAGTAATGGTGTCGTGATTTTATAATGTAGATCACAGTAATGGTGTCGTGATTTTATAATGTATATCACAATAATGGTGTCGTGATTTTATAATGTAGATCATGGTAATGGTGTCGTGATTTTATAATGTAGATCACAGTAATGGTGTCGTGATTTTATAATGTAGATCACAGTAATGGTGTCGTGATCATTATGTTTTATAATGCAGATGAAGAAATCCAGAAGTAACAGAGAAATGACTCCTCAAAATGAACGCAGGGACACAGACACGGTAAGATTCTCAACAGACTCTGATTTAATCAGTATGTAGTCAGGTAGGCAGTCTTCACTGGTCAGTTGGTCTAAATCACATTTCTATGTCACAGGTCAGTTGGACTCTAATGGCGCTCACATTTCTATATCACTGGTCAGTTGGACTCTAATGGAGCTCACATTTCTATGTCACTTGGACTCTAATGGAGCTCACATTTCTATGTCACTTGGACTCTAATGGAGCTCACATTTCTATGTCACTGGTCAGTTGGTCTAATGGAGCTCACATTTCTATGTCACTTGGACTCTAATGGAGCTCACATTTCTATGTCACTTGGACTCTAATGGAGCTCACATTTCTATGTCACTGGTCAGTTGGTCTAATGGAGCTCACATTTCTATGTCACTGGTCAGTTGGACTCTAATGGAGCTCACATTTCTATGTCACTGGTCAGTTGGTCTAGTGGAGCTCACATTTTCATTATTTTAAGAAATGCTCTATATTCAGGTACTAGTTGTGAATCATTTCCTGGCTAGCTATTTTAGATCAGTATTGAAATTGAACTACCTTGTCAGATCTAAAATGCTAGTAATGAGTCAGCAAGTAACAGCTAGAGTGAAATAAAGATGACAGAAATTTTGTCCACTCCAAGATTCTCTAAGATGTTACTGGAACGTTTGTTGTTGATATGTGATCAAACCTCATTATCTCAAACTCAATGAAACAAATTTTAGATATCCAAGGATTCAAGATATTGAGGGTAAAAGATTTAAAGAATAAGTGGTAATAGGACTTCCGAATCACTTCGACATATTCATGGTATTTGATATATTGGTGTTTGAGATACCAAAGTTCAGCTGTATTTCAAATGAAGTAGACCAAGTTCTCTATGACATGGTGAACAACAAATTATTTGATATGAACACTTTCAAACACTGAATCGTGTTGTTTTGGAATTTCTAGACTCTGCAGACATTAGGACGGTTACTGACAGAACCAGAGCATGTGGAGAGAATTTGTCAGTTGTGCAGAAGGAACATCCTAGATCTCATATATCGGGCTCGAGATGTCATCAGCGAGATACAGGACGAGAACTCTCGGGTCAAGAAACAGCGGACGTTCTGTGTGGTCCTGGCTAGGGTGCTGGAGACTTGTCCCTACATCACAGGGTAAAGTAGTAAACAAATCAGAATACTTACCACTCCCTACATCACAGGGTAATGTAGTAAACAAATCAGAATACTGACCACTCCCTACATCACAGGATAATATAGTAAACAAATCAGAATATTGACCACTCCCTACATCACAGGGTAAAGTAGTAAACAAATCAGAATACTGACCACTCCCTACATCACAGGGTAAAGTAGTAAACAAATCAGAATACTGACCACTCCCTACATCACAGGGTAAAGTGGTAAACAAATCAGAATATTGACCACTCCCTACATCACAGTTTAATGTAGTAAACAAATCAGAATACTGACCACTCCCTACATCACAGGGTAAAGTAGTAAACAAATCAGAATATTGACCACTCCCTACATCACAGGGTAAAGTAGTAAACAAATAAGAATATTGACCACTCCCTACATCACAGGGTAAAGTAGTAAACAAATCAGAATACTGACCACTCCCTACATCACAGGATAATGTAGTAAACAAATCAGAATACTGACCACTCCCTACATCACAGGGTAAAGTAGTAAACAAATCAGAATACTGACCACTCCCTACATCACAGGGTAAAGTAGTAAACAAATCAGAATACTGACCACTCCCTACATCACAGTTTAATGTAGTAAACAAATCAGAATACTGACCACTCCCTACATCACAGGGTAAAGTAGTAAACAAATCAGAATCTTATAAACACTGTCAGAGATTCTATAACATATATAAGTTAAATCAAATTTACACATTGAATTTTATTTCTGTCATATGTCTAGTTACTTAATTTTGTTTGTACTTTTTTGACATTATCATTCTGGTACAGAAACAGATGCTACACTAAGATCTAATGACATCACATTGAGGGTCACGATCTGATAACTGGAGATAATGAATAATCATGAGACTGATATCTTTTAATTTGTCTGAATTATTGCAAGAATCCATTGTAGTAGTACGTTATGATGTGTCTGTAGTGTATAGATGTAGAAATTAGATATTTCTGGATATATAACAACTAAATAGTTGCAATATTATAACCAATCATTTAAAAAAACTGTGTTACAGGTTTGCAGACGGCTATGTGAGGTCATGTGACAACTTCCTTCATGATGGAGATGACTTACCTCTGTCAGTGAGTACTTTTTTACTGTACAGTAGTGTCAGTGAGTACTTTTTACTGTACAGTAGTGTCAGTGAGTCAGTGAGTACTTTTTTACTGTGCAGTAGTGTCAGTGAGTACTTTTTTACTGTACAGTAGTGTCAGTGAGTACTTTTTTACTGTACAGTAGTGTCAGTGAATCAGTGAGTACTTTTTTACTGTACAGTAGTGTCAGTGAGTACTTTTTTACTGTACAGTAGTGTCAGTGAGTACTTTTTTACTGTACAGTAGTGTCAGTGAGTACTTTTTTACTGTACAGTAGTGTCAGTGAGTACTTTTTTACTGTACAGTAGTGTCAGTGAGTCAGTGAGTACTTTTTTACTGTACAGTAGTGTCAGTGAGTACTTTTTTACTGTACAGTAGTGTCAGTGAGTCAGTGAGTACTTTTTTACTGTACAGTAGTGTCAGTGAGTACTTTTTTACTATACAGTAGTGTCAGTGAGTCAATGAGTACCTCTTTACTGTACAGTAGTGTCAGTGAGTCAGTGAGGACTTTTTACTGTAGTGTTAGTGAGTACTTTTTTATTGTAGTGTCAGTGAGTACTTTAGTGTCAATGAGTACTTTTTTTTATTTGATATAGGACCAGTAAGATACTTTTGACTATAGTGAATATACTTGCATCAAATGTGTTGCACAAATTCTGAAATACTATCTATTTTGTTGTGATAAAAAAAAATATAAAATGCTTGGAATGTGACAAAACAAAAGTCTATTCTCATAAATTTATTACAACTTTTACATATTGCAGTTTGTCATCGACCTGAGTAAAGCAGCCTTGACCTTAACTCACAGTCTTCCCAGCATTCCATTTGACCTACTTACGCTCCTTGAATTCATGACAGGAGAAGCAAACAAGCCTGAAGGAAAAATATTATGGTGAATTACAGCGATGATTGTGTTAAATTTCATTTTCAGTCATGATTTTGTTACTTTTAGTGGTAATATTGTTATATTATGTCATCTTACACTATTTATACTATCCTTGTTCTTGCTGTAGGAATATCATAGGTGCATTGGGGGAAGTAATTCGGTTGTCAGGGAAACAGAAGAAGAACCTGTTACTAAAGATGATGTCATTAAAGATGACGAAGATCGGGTCAGAGAGTGGAGTGTCCCGTCCAAAGAAGAAGAAACTCAGCAAGAAGGACCGAGGTGGCCGTAACAGTGGAGACGGTCAATTGAACATTGGGGGGCTAAGGTCTCTGGACAACGCTGACCAGGACCTGGAGCTCGCTAGGTATGATGATTTGTAGAATGTGAAAAGAAATCATTGCCCTGTTTCAGATTTTAATCTGTTGGTTCATTTTGATATTGATCTCCATACAAGCTGTACAATGGGGGAGGCAAGTGTGTCTGTTTATCTGTCCATCTGTCTGAAAGTTTTCAAAAAGTCTTCATAGAATATTCTCCCTTTGTAAATAAGCATTGACATTAAATCAAATAAATGTAATTTTGTACTGGGGACTTAAATTTACTGATTTGCTGGACATTGGACTTAATTAACTTGGAATGTATGTCAGTGCATGTCTTATATAGATGCAACAAAGGGTTGGCTGAATACCAACAAAGACCTGTGTAATCCCCATTATTAAAGAGACACAAATTATCCTGATTGTTAAGCTCGGACTGATCCCTTGGGGATCTGGGTTAGAATAGGTCTTCAGTTCCCCTTACTTGTCGGAAGAGGTGACTAAATTGTATAGTCCTTCAGATGAGAAAAATCGAGGCCTTGTGTCACAGCAGGTGTGGCATGATAAAGATCCCTCCCTGCTCAAAGTGCTGAGCATAGGCCTAAATTTTGTAGCCCTTCACCCGCAATGATGACATCTCCGTATGAGTTAAACATTCTCGAGTGGGACATTAAACAATATGCAACCAACCAACTAACCTTGAACTGTATGTAGAGGAGCTGAATTTTCACTCTATAATACCTTATAAATGTTGTTGAACTACACACCTTCACTAGGATACAGTAAAACTTTATGTCCATGAATTTTCTCTGATTATACTAAGCTGGTTTTACTGTAGGAGTTGTTATATCTGATTATACTAAGCTGGTTTTTCTGTAGTTGTTATATCTGATTATACTAAGCTGGTTTTTCTGTAGTTGTTATATCTGATTATACTAAGCTGGTTTTACTGTAGGAGTTGTTATATCTGATTATACTAAGCTGGTTTTTCTGTAGTTGTTATATCTGATTATACTAAGCTGGTTTTTCTGTAGTTGTTATATCTGATTATACTAAGCTGGTTTTACTGTAGGAGTTGTTATATCTGATTATACTAAGCTGGTTTTACTGTAGGAGTTGTTATATCTGATTATACTAAGCTGGTTTTACTGTAGGAGTTGTTATATCTGGTTATACTAAGCTGGTTTTACTGTAGGAGTTGTTATATCTGGTTATACTAAGCTGGTTTTACTGTAGGAGTTGTTATATCTGATTATACTAAGCTGGTTTTACTGTAGGAGTTGTTATATCTGGTTATACTAAGCTGGTTTTACTGTAGGAGTTGTTATATCTGATTATACTAAGCTGGTTTTACTGTAGGAGTTGTTATATCTGGTTATACTAAGCTGGTTTTACTGTAGGAGTTGTTATATCTGGTTATACTAAGCTGGTTTTACTGTAGGAGTTGTTATATCTGGTTATACTAAGCTGGTTTTTCTGTAGTTGTTATATCTGGTTATACTAAGCTGGTTTTACTGTAGGAGTTGTTATATCTGGTTATACTAAGCTGGTTTTACTGTAGGAGTTGTTATATCTGGTTATACTAAGCTGGTTTTACTGTAGGAGTTGTTATATCTGATTATACTAAGCTGGGTTAGCATCTTTTTGACCATATGGTAAAACCCATCGCCTTGTATGGCTGCGAGATATGGGGAACACTTTCAACACGCATGCTGGAAAAAGACAGAGATTTATGTGATATCTATAAAAATTGGGAGGTAGAAAACCTGAATATTAAGTTTTGTAAACATCTACTGGGTGCCGGTAAAAGAAGTACTAATATTGCAATAATCTCTGAATTGGGTAGATATCCTATGTTCTGCTCTATAATCCAAAGTATTTTACTATATTGGCATAGACTTGAGAATTGCCCAGAATCATCCCTGTTATACAGTGCTTATACAGAGAATATCAATCTGAATTCATATAATATAAATTGTTGGTACAAAAACGTTAATTATTTTAAGGAAAAAATGGGCATTTTGGTACCCAATTGTAAAAATCTCAAATTCTCATTTTTCAAAAAACAAATGAAGAATCAGGTACGGAAACAATTTTTACTTTACTGGTCAAAACGACATGAAGAGGGTCAGAAATCAGGAAAACTCACAACATATTTTTCGTATAAAGAAAACTTTACTATGGAAAGTTATATATTTTTAGAATCCCTAGAATTAAGAAAAACTCTATGTAGATTTCGAATTAGTGTACATGACCTTCGAATTGAAAGAGGAAGATATGAATTTACAAAAACCAATTCTGGCCATAAGATTTCTTTAGAAAGAAACAAAAGAATATGTGAATTATGTAACCTTAATTGTGTTGAAGATGAATTTCATTTCCTTACTGATTGTCCATTCTATGTTGAAGAGAGAAATATGTTTTTTAATGGTATATACAAGCTCAACAAACATTTTATCTATCTAACAAATAAGGACACATTTACTTGGTTGATGATTAATGAAGACAAACCAGTAATTGTCAAATTGAGCGAATATTTAGTGCAAACTTTCAGAAAAAGAAGTGATGCTTTAAAACTGCAAAAATCATTATAGTTTATAATTCATATATTGGTATAATACTGATACTGTCCATCCACTTGTATATATACATGATTAGCAATTCGTATATGTTTGTACTTGTTTCTCCAACATGCTGCATCCACACGCAGTTTGCAGTCTATGTAACCTGTAGTTAATGTTGTAAACTTTCTTTCTTTTTTGAATTTCCTTCTTTATAAAATGTCTTACTGTTATGCCCTCTGGGCCCAAAATTGGAATAAATTTATCTTATCTTATCTAAGCTGGTTTTACTGTAGGAGTTGTTATATCTTATTATACTAAGCTGGTTTTACTGTATGTACATGATCTCTAGGAGTTGTTATATCTGTTTTTAGCTCACCTGAACCGAAGGTTCAAGTGAGCTTTTCTGATCACATTTTGTCCGGCGTCCGTCTGTCTGTCTGTCCGTCTGTAAACTTTTCACATTTTCATCTTCTTCTCATGAACCACTAGGCCAATTTCAACCAAACATGGCCAAAAGGCATCCTTGAGTGAAGGGCTTTCAAGTTTGTTCAAATGAAGGGCCATGTCCCTTTCAAAGGGGAGATAATCACAAAAATGCAAAAATAGGGTGGGGTCATTTAAAAATCTTCTTCTCAAGAACCACTGGGCCAGAAGAGCTGAAATTTACCTGAAAGCTTCCTGACATATTGCAGATTAAAGTTTGTTCAAATCATGGCCCCCGGTGGTAGGATGGGCCACAAGGGGGATCAAAGTTTTACATACAAATATATAGGTAAAAACTTTAAAAATCTTCTTCTCAAGAACCACTAACCCAGGACATAATGCAGATTCAAGTTTGTTCAAATCATGGGCCCTGGGGGTTGGATGGGACCACAATAGGGGATCAAAGTTTTACATACAAATATATAGGAAAAATCTTCTTATCAAGAACCACTGAGCCAGAAAAGCTGATTTTTACATGAAAACTTTCTGACATAGTGCAGATTCAAGTTTGTTCAAATCATGGCCCTCGGGGGTAGGATGGGGCCACAAGGGGGATCAAAGTTTTACATACAATATATAGTTCAAATCTTTTTCTCAATGACCACTGAGCCAGAAAAGCTGATTTTTACATGAAAACTTTCTGACATAGTCCAGATTCAAGTTTGTTCAAATCATGGCCCCAGGGGGTAGGATGGGGCCACAAGTGGGGGGGGGGGGGTCAAAGTTTTACATACAAATATAGGAAAAAGCTTCAAAAATCTTCTTCTCAAGAACCATTGGGCCAAAGAAGTTGACATTTACATGAAAGCTTTCTGACATAGTGTAGATTCAAGTTTGCAAAGGGTAGTTTGGGCCATAATAGGGACTAAGGTTATGTTAAGCTGGTTTTACTGTATGTTTACTCTTGACTTTTTCAGAATTTATGAACCAACAATCTGTTGTTCTCAGCAATCTGTTATAACATCGAGACTGGGATCATTGTCTGCACAGGAAATGACATCAGCCATACAGAAACTGGAAGTGCAAGACGATCTGCTTCACAAGGATGTGGTCCGAGTGGCTGGGCTACTGCTGCCACGGGTCACAGAAAGGCAGAAAGAGGTCAGTCACAGAGATAGATCATGATTATAGGGAGTCAGAAATAGGTCAGGTCACAGGGAGGCAGAAATAGGTCATGTCATAAAGAGACAGAAATAGGTCACAGGGAGGCAGAAATAGGTCAGGTCACAGGGAGGCAGAAATAGGTCAGGTCATTGGGAGTCAGAAATAGGTCAGGTCATAGGGAGACAGAAATAGGTCAGCTCACAGAGTCAGAAATAGGTCAGGTCACAGGGAGTCAGAAATAGGTCAGGTCACAGAGAGTCAGAAATAGGTCAGAGTCTCAGTTTCTGAACCCACTGATGTAAAACAATTAATTTACTCGTATGTGTCAGAGCGCTGTTAAATTATATGTTAATTGAAAACCTCGCGCATGCTTCAGCTTAAGAAATACTATAACAGGGAAAAGACTGACATAACCAGTGGGGTTCAGATACTGAGAGATAAATATCTTCTGTTTGTTCTTTCCCAAAATGAGGTTCATTATACCCCCCGCAACTTGTTATACCCCCTGCAACAAGTTGCAGGGAGGGGGGGGGGTATACTGGAATCGGGTTGTCCGTCCGTTCGTCTGTAGACGCAATGGTTTCCGGGCTCTAAAGCATTATCCTTTCCACCTACCGTCACCATATCATATATATGGACTACCCATAGGATGAAGATGTTCCCTATCGATTTTGGGGTCAAAAGGTCAAAGGTCAAGCGCACTGGACATCGAAGTAGCAATATGGTTTCTGGGCTCTAAAGCGTTATCCTTTCCACCTACAGTCACCATATCATACATATGGACTACCCTTGGGATGAAGATGTTCCCTATCGATTTTGGGGTCAAAAGGTCAAAGGTCAAGCGCACTGGACATCGAAGTAGCAATATGGTTTCCGGGCTCTAAAGCGTTATCCTTTCCACCTACAGTCACCATATCATACATATGGACTACCCATGGGATGAAGATGTGCCCTATCGATTTTGGGGTCAAAAAGTCAAAGGTCACGCGCACTGGACATCGAAGTAGCAATATGGTTCAGTTTGTCATGCCATTTGTTTTTTACACTCAGAAAAGAGGTAGTTTATACCTATTACCAACACCCTTTGGGAGATTGGGGTAAGCGGGGGGTATTCTTAGTGAGCATTGCTCACAGTACATCTTGTTATATCTGATGCATGTAATGAGCTGATTTGCAGAAAAGTTGCTCAAGTTAACACGGAAATTAGGTTTCATGGACAAATGCTGAATATTGAAACCACGACAGAATCAGAGACCAAATAATAGTTCCGATATTCTGTATTTATTTGATAGATTTTTGTTTTGTTTGATGATAATTAAACAAAATGAAATATGCACAAAATTTAAAAATTATTATTATACATTATTGTTATGAATTGTGACTTGGGTGAAATTTTTATATGTCATTTTGATTTACTGATCACAGATTTTGTCATTTTGTATGTTAGGAATAAACAAAATTTTCAAAATTAACGTAGGACTCGAGTAATCTGGTCCCTGTCCCTTCAATGATGGCCAATCTACGAAGTCTAACCCTGGCTGTGGCGGCAGGCACTCCGGTACTACTACAAGGACCAGTTGGTAGTGGAAAAACCAGTCTGGTTCAACATCTGGCTGTGAAGGTTGGCAGGGAGAGTGCACCAGATTTCATGAAAATTCAACTCGGGGACCAGACAGACAGCAAGGTAACAGTCCTCAGGACACTCTAGTTACAGTCTATAAATAGTAACACTCTAGTTACAGGTTATAAATAGTAACACTAGTTACAGTATATGAATAGTAACACTCTAGTTACAGTATATGAATAGTGACACTCTAGTTACAGGTTATAAATAGTAATACTCTAGTTACAGGCTATAAATAGTAACACTCTAGTTACAGTATATAAATAGTAACACTCTAGTTAGTCTATAAATAGTAACACTCTAGTTACAGTATATGAATAGTGACACTCTAGTTACAGGTTATAAATAGTAATACTCTAGTTACAGGCTATAAATAGTAACACTCTAGTTACAGTATATAAATAGTAACACTCTAGTTAGTCTATAAATAGTAACACTCTAGTTACAGTATATGAATAGTAACATTCTAGTTACAGGTTATAAATAGTAATACTCTAGTTATACCCCCCGCAACAAGTTGTGGGGGGTATACTGGAATCGGGTTGTCCGTCTGTCCGTCCCTCCGTCCGTCTGTAGACGCTATGGTTTCCGGGCTCTAAAGCGTTTTCCTTTCCACCTACAGTCACCATATTATACATATGGACTACCCATGGGATGAAGCTGTTCCCTATCGATTTTGGGGTCAAAAGGTCAAAGGTCACGTGCACTGGACATCGAAGTAGCAATATGGTTTCCATTTAAATTCTTTAACGGCTTTTTTCATCGCATGGAGATGCTGTGTTCCTATATAATCCATTTCTCCCTACAAACGAGAATACCCAAGGTTTGTCGTGCCATTTGTTTTTTACACTCAGAAGAGAGGTAGTTTATACCTATTACCAACACCCTTTGGGAGATTGGGGTAAGCGGGGGATATTCTTAGTGAGCATTGCTGACAGTACCTCTTGTTACAGGCTATAAATAGTAACACTCTAGTTATAGTCTATAAATAGTAATACTCTAGTTAGTCTATAAATAGTAACACTCTAGTTACAGTCTATAAATAGTAAAACTCTAGTTATAGTATATGATTTGTAACACTCTAGTTACAGTCTGTAAATAGTAACACTCTATGTAAACATGTGACTGTTTTAACGGCACTCAGATTGAAAGTACAAAAATAACGATACAGACGCGACTTTTTCTATGAATTTAATAGAGCAATGAATAAATAAAGTTAAATGATAAATATTCCATGGCGATACAATTTATGCATCTTTTCCTTCATTTCCGAAGTTAAAAAATATTCATTTTCTTTTATTCCAATGTGTTCGTAAGTCATTAAACAATTCCTTGTTTAAACTAACCCCATAATAAAACAAATAATTCCGGAAAAAATCAAAGCATGCAGGTCATGCCTAGCGTTTCGTGCAGACCGTTCACAACCCTCTCACCGCCCAAAAATATTTCAATCTTTCCCGACAAGAAGTTTCTTAAAATCATTTTATCTGTTTTCATACACATGTATATAAAATGTATAGGTTTATTCAACATCTGTCTTTGAGAAGAGGCCTGGAATATACAAATTGCAAATGTATTTTAACAACACTCAGAATGAGTGTACAAAAATATCGAAACAGACGTGACCATTTCATATTCAGTTCCAATGAATTTAATAGAGCAACGAATCAATAAAATTTGATTAATCAATATTCCGTGACGATATGATTTTTGCATATTTTTCTTTCTTTCCGAAATAAAAAAAATCATTTGTTTTCATTCCGACGTGTTCTTAAGTCATTGATCTAATAAGCAAAAATGAAATTTACCTCGTCATACATGTACATGAGCAATAATTTTAAAATGAATCATTATCATTTCTTTCTCAACCTTTTTTTAATATCTAGAATACTGCAATTATATTGAAACTACAATGTATTTGACCAAATATTACCGAAAAAATCACAGCATGCAGGCCACGCCTACCGTTTCGTGCAGACCGTTCACAAAGCGTGCAAGCCACGCCTATTAAGTGGTCAGCGTTTCGTGCAAAGCGTTTCGTGCAAACCGTTCACCGTTTTGTGCAGATCATTCAGCGTTTTGTGCAAACCGTTCACCATTCCGTGCAAGAATCGTTTCGTACCGTTCCATGCAAGTGGTGTAGTAGTACGCTTCAGGGTCTGTACTTATAAAAAGTTGACAAGTCCACCGGACTTCTTAAATTATGATTTTCACTGACCCGACCTTAAAGTTCACTGGCCTCGGTATTCGGACCACTGCGTGAGTTTTCATGAAGACTGCAATCTATAAAATAGCATTTTGTGTGTTTCTTAGAACACTTTTGTTACACTATCACTATGAATAGCATTGACCTGGTTTTGTGAGTTTTTAATAGCACTCTAGCTACAGGTTATAAATAGCATTGACCTGATTTTGTAGGCCTTGTTGGGTACATACCACTGTACAGATATTCCAGGGGAGTTTGTGTGGCGGCCGGGAATCCTGATGCACGCGGTGACGGAAGGTCATTGGGTCCTTCTGGAGGACGTGGATTACGCCCCAATGGATGTCGTCTCGGTACTTCTACCCCTCCTGGAGCGGGGGGTCCTATCTGTCCCTGGTCATGGCGATAACATCACCGCTCACCCGCAGTTCAGGATGTTTGCCACGCAGAGGTACAGAGGCTAGTAATACCAGCACTTGTACTTACATGCCTCCATAATCGAATGATTCTGAGGCATAAGCTTTTGTTCTGTCTGTCTGTTTGTCTGCAAAACTTTAACCTTGACCTCAACTTTTGAATGGTTAGTGCTAAGGCTTTCAAATTTCACATGTATATTCCTTGATATCAAGATTTTTGACATCATGACCTTGATGTTTGACCTACTTTTAAAAGAATTTAACTTTAGTGATTGGTTTTATATGGATAGTGATAGGGCGTTCATATTTCACATGTGTATTCCGTGTAATTAGACCTTTCTTTTACTTTGCTGCCATACAGGGTTATCAGTGTTTCACAAACACATCTTGTTTTAAAATAATTTTCTGTTTTGTACCTTGACACTGACATACCGCCTCAGCAGACGAGAGACTTTGTGTCTAGTGTTCAGTTTGGTGCTATGCTGCACATTACAGGTTGCTAGGAGGTAGTACTGGCTGGCACAGACAACAGAGCAACAGCTCGGTGTTGCTGGAGAAGATGTGGACCAAGATCACCATTCAGCCGCTGTCTCGGGACGAGCTCCACGAGGTCATCAACACAATCTATCCCCAGCTGACCACTGTGACTGACCGTCTGCTGGACATCTACTTCCTGTTGTCGGCCGGAAAACACGAGGTCAGGGAAGAGGATGTACAAACGGCAGGAAAGTTCCTATCGAACGAAGGTCGCCTCATATCCACCAGGTACCGTATTTATATACATGTACCTCAATATCCACCAGGTACAGTGTTTACAAACCCCAGTGTCTATGAAGTACCATATTTATAGAACTGAATGTCCACCAGCTACCCATGTTAAGTTTTATAGATCGCTGGTCACAACAATGTCATTCTGTTCTGGGCAGTAAACAAATCACTTCAAGCTTTGTCTCAGTTACTGAATCGTCTCATATCTGGATGGGGATGTAAACAAATCACTTCAAGCTTTATCTCAGTTACTGAATCGTCTCAGTTCTGGAGGGTTTTCCTGGATTAGCAATTTTCTAATTGAGTGATTTAGGTTTTTGTTGGGAATTTTGAAAATTTCATTCTGTACTTGAACTTTTTTATTCAAGTACAGTCACTGTGTGATGTTATTGTCTTTAATTTTGAATAGAACTGAATGATTATGTCGTAATGGGTACTTTTATTTGTTCAGAGATCTGTTGAACTGGTGTCGACGGATTGCTGCGGATTTTCAGATCCAAGAAACATCCACAGCTGGCCTGGTCCTACAGGAGTCCTTGGATTGTTTCGCGGCCTGTATTCCTAATCTACAGAGACGGATCTTAGTAGCCCAGGCGATCGGAGCTAAGCTGAATGTCACTCCGGATCGGGTGAGAATGCGACTTTTTAACAGATGGGCTTCTGAGCTGACCAGTGATTGTGACTCAGTGCTTATGAGTTCCATTCAGATTTTGTTTGCTGCCATTTGATTTTTGCTATTTTAACTATAGAGAAAAAGTCTTGGTAAAAATCTGTAGTGAATATAATCTTTATATTCAGATTCGACACACAAACTGTTTTATATTCAGAATTGACACACAAACTGTTTTATATTCAGATTCGACATACAAACTGTTCTATATTCAGATTTGACACACAAACTGTTTAAGTTAAGAAAAGCCAGAGTGGAATTGGATTTAGACAACAAACTATTGAAATTAACAAATTTACAGCTGATTACAGTGAAATGTGGCAGTGAGTGCAGCATCTAAATAGAGCAGAAAATTAGATGTTGTGGTATAGTGGATATAACATCTGAACAGAGTAGAATATCAGATAGATGTTGTGACATGATGGATATAACAGCTTATTATGCGCACTGTACAATGTATGTAAGGAATTATGAGATTATCCAATATCCTCTTTGTGACCATTTCCACAGGTGAAATTTTTAATTTTCACTGTCGGCTGCAGTCAAGAGTAACTTCACGATGATGTTGTTTTAATTTATTGATTTCAGGCGGAATATTATTGTACCAATAACCTTGATTAACTTCACGATGATGTTGATTTCCTTTTTTTATTTCAGGCGGAATATTACTGTACCAGGTATAAACCCAGCACGGAGATCACGGTGGAGAAATTGACAATCGGTCGGGTCAGTCTGACCAGGCGACTACTGGACCCTACACTTGCCTTAGTCAGGTCAGTAGTCACTGAGGGAGTAGGGGTTTTATTTGAGGGGGGAGGGGTCAGTGTAAATGATATCTGCTTTGTGGTTGGAAAGAGTTACAAGTTTAGGATAGCTTACTATATTGTGCCGATACACTATACAGCTCAGAGAACAGGATATATGGGTACAGATACAAACCTACACTAAATTTACAGTGTAACAGGATGTATGGACACAGATAACAAACCTACACTAAATTTACAGTGTGACAGGATGTATGGACACAGATAACAAACCTACACTAAATTTACAGTGTTACAGGATGTATGGACACAGATAACAAACCTACACTAAATTTACAGTGTGACAGGATGTATGGACACAGATAAAAAACTTACACTAAATTTACAGTGTGACAGGATGTATGGACACAGGTAACAAACCTACACTAAATTTACAGTGTAACAGGATGTATGGACACAGGTAACCTACACTAAATTTACAGTGTGACAGGATGTATGGGCACAGATAACCTACGCTAAATTTACAGTGTAACAGAATGTATGGACACAGATAACAAACCTACACTAAATTTACAGTGTGACAGGATGTATGGGCACAGATAACCTACACTAAATTTACAGTGTAACAGGATGTATGGACACAGGTAACCTACACTAAATTTACAGTGTGTTACAGGATGTATGGACACAGATAACAAACCTACACTAAATTTACAGTGTGACAGGATGTATGGACACAGATAACCTACGCTAAATTTACAGTGTAACAGAATGTATGGACACAGATAACAAACCTACACTAAATTTACAGTGTGACAGGATGTATGGACACAGATAACCTACGCTAAATTTACAGTGTAACAGGATGTATGGACACAGATAACAAACCTACACTAAATTTACAGTGTGACAGGATGTATGGACACAGATAACCTACGCTAAATTTACAGTGTAACAGGATGTATGGACACAGATAACAAACCTACACTAAATTTACAGTGTGTAACATGATGTATGGACACAGGTACAAACCTACACTAAATTTACAGTGTAACAGGATGTATGGACACAGATAACAAACCTACACTAAATTTACAGTGTGTAACAGGATGTATGGACACAGGTACAAACCTACACTAAATTTACAGTGTAACAGGATGTATAGACACAGATACAAACCTACACTAAATTTACAGTGTGTTCAATCGACATTGAATTTGTCGATTGAAATTGCTGTGTTCCATGTTAAGTCAAATGTAATATAGTGCTTATATCTCAGACCATTAAGTTTTGAATGCTGATATTTCTATATTCACCCAATGAAATTCTGTCAATCTACCTGTTATATATATTTCTATATTCACCCAATGAAATTCTGTCAATCTAGCTGTTATATACATTTCTGTATTCACCCAATGAAATTCTGTCAATCTACCTGTTATATATATTCCATGTTCACATGTCTAATACACCCCGCAGATTTTATTTATTATCAGAAGTTGTTTGGTGAACGAGCAAAGATTGTCTTCTCTTGTGTTCTTTTATAAGAATTACTGGGAAATATTGAACGCATGGAACACAGAGGATTATTTTGATTATTTAGGAAAGAAGATAATTGCCAATTTCTACTTCTTTAGACAGAGGACATGCAATTTATAAAGGATTATTTCTATTTTGTACAGATTTGTTTTTTGGTGACACAGAATTTCTAAAGTGTTATTCTTTTTGTACAGATTTGTTTTATGTTGACCTTCAGTAAAGGACATCAGTTCTGAGGTCATCTCTGTACAACATTCATTTCCAACTGCTTATTCTTAGTAACTGAATGTAACTGTTATTTTACTTTATAAGTGGGTACTTAGTAACTGTTATTTTTATATAGTGCTTACTTAATTATTTGATTTCAGAGCCAGGACCACATTCTCCTTTACACGACAGGCCTCGGCTCTACTGGAGAGGGTTGCCATGGCAGTGAAGGAAAATGAGCCGGTTTTATTGGTCGGTGAAACCGGGACTGGCAAAACGTCGAGTGTGCAGTATCTGGCATCAGAACTAGGTCAGTGTACAGCACCACAACTCAGGCTTATGTTTACCGCTGTTCTCGTCGGTAAAACTTTTAAAGCTGTATGGTCCGAATTACAATATTTTTTTCCCATCTCGTAAAAACGCTATTAAATTATCGCATGTAGGTAGTTATGAGGCTGTATGACATTTCATACATTATTTCACCTGTTTTAACCCAAATTATCTGATTTTAAATCGATGTTTACAAATAACAGCGTCACTATGCCATTTCAATCGACAGTCACATGACCAGTTCAAACATTTAGATCATCGGTGGTCTTTTCTGTATAAAGCTGTGTATTTTGTTACAACAGAACCGTGCCATAAGTTTAATAGAAATAAAAATATCAAATACCTCTTAGTAATTCGTTGTTTTACTCTCTTTCAGCCTTAAAATTAAACAGTTGCAGTCTATCCGAAAGTTTTTTGGACCACACAGGACATTCAGTCCTGTGTAATCAATGAACACACCAGACCGAACCAAATTTTGTCAGACCGAAAAACCTAATGTAAAAAAGTGAAACACGTGAAAATGCAAAACCAAGGAAATCTTATTTATTATACTATTAATACTATACCAGGGATCCCTCCCGTATAATACTTTAGATGGTCCATACAGTTTTAATCACATTCATTTACGTATTTGGATTTGTGTGATATTTTTGACTTATAACAAACATTTAAATGACTCCACGTCAAAATAGTAAAGCTCAAAACCAGACACTGAGACATCGGACATTCTGGTCCGGTGTAAAAAATGATGCATCGGACCTGAGGCACTGCACATCGGTCAGGTCCGACGTTCCGATGTCTTTCGCATAGACTGCAACGTATGAGTTAATACATCATGTTGGGATTCCCCTGATGCATGTGGGTCTATTTATAGACGTCTATTATGGGATGATTTATATGTATACCACACTACATTTACTTTCTAAATAATATTCTCACTGTTTTCTTTTACATGCAGATGTTTTCAAGCATGTAATTAAGGGAAAGTTAATAACTTTATAAAGTAATTAATCTGCTTTAAAGTAATTATGTACAAAAATAATACATGAAGATAGGGTCATACAGCTTTAAGGAAATATCATTTACAATACCTCCCGTGAACTATTGGATTGATAAATAAAAACTGAAATCCTGTAAAAAGATGTAAATAACATTGGGTAGAATAGATTAATGTAACAACTGTCTCACGGTATTTATCTCCCCTTGTATGTTGTTGTTCATGTAGAATAAATTAAATAGGAAGTAGATTAGCTTAATGTAACAACTTTCTCACAGTATTTGTCTTTCTTTGTAAATTTGTGTTTGACATGTACATGTAGACGTACCCTTCATTGCTGAGAATGTCTTTAATTTCAATGTCTGCCTGGTTTTTCTTCAGGTCACAAGCTGCGTGTTATTAACATGAATCAGCAGAGTGACAGCTCAGATCTACTGGGAGGGTAAGTCAAATCTGGCACTGTTACAATCAAAGTTTACTAATACTGGAGGGTAAGTCAAATCCCACAATACTACAATCAAAGTTTACAAATACTTTAGGGTAAGTTAAATCTCGCACTACTACAATCAAAGTTTACAAATACTGCTCTGCTAGTGATACAATGGTGTTAAACATTAATGTGACAGTGATACAATGATGTAAAACATTAATGTGACCGTAATACAATGATGTAAAACATTAATGTGACTGTGATACAGTGATGTAAAACATTAATGTGACCGTGATACAGTGATGTAAAACATTAATGTGACCGTGATACAGTGATGTAAAACATTAATGTGACTGTGATACAATGATGTAAAACATTAATGTGACTGTGATACAGTGATGTAAAACATTAATGTGACCGTGATACAATGATGTAAAACATTAATGTGACCGTGATACAATGATGTAAAACATTAATGTGACCGTGATACAATGATGTAAAACATTAATGTGACCGTGATACAGTGATGTAAAACATTAATGTGACTGTGATACAATGATGTAAAACATTAATGTGACTGTGATACAATGGTGTTAAACATTAATGTGACTGTGATACAGTGATGTAAAACATTAATGTGACTATGATACAATGATGTAAAACATTAATGTGACTGTGATACAATGATGTAAAACATTAATGTGACCGTAATACAATGATGTAAAACATTAATGTGACCGTGATACAGTGATGTAAAACATTAATGTGACCGTGATACAGTGATGTAAAACATTAATGTGACCGTGATACAATGATGTAAAACATTAATGTGACCGTGATACAGTGATGTAAAACATTAATGTGACCGTGATACAGTGGTGTTAAACATTAATGTGACCGTGATACAGTGGTGTTAAACATTAATGTGACCGTGATACAGTGATGTAAAACATTAATGTGACCGTGATACAGTGATGTAAAACATTAATGTGACCGTGATACAATGATGTAAAACATTAATGTGACCGTGATACAATGATGTAAAACATTAATGTGACTGTGATACAATGATGTAAAACATTAATGTGACCGTGATACAGTGATGTAAAACATTAATGTGACCGTGATACAATGATGTAAAACATTAATGTGACTGTGATATAATGATGTAAAACATTAATGTGACTGTGATACAGTGATGTAAAACATTAATGTGATTGTGATACAATGATGTAAAACATTAATGTGACCGTGATACAGTGATGTAAAACATTAATGTGACTGTGATACAGTGATGTAAAACATTAATGTGACTGTGATACAATGATGTAAAACATTAATGTGACTGTGATACAATGATGTAAAACATTAATGTGACTGTGATGATACAGTGATGTAAAACATTAATGTGACCGTGATACAGTGATGTAAAACATTAATGTGACCGTGATACAGTGATGTAAAACATTAATGTGACCGTGATACAGTGATGTAAAACATTAATGTGACCGTGATACAATGATGTACATATGTACTTGTTTGTTGCTTGTTGTTTCTGATTTTTGGGTTGTCCTTGTAGGTTCAAACCGATGGATCTGAAACTTATTGTGAGGCCGGTGAAGGAAGAATTTGAGACCCTCTTCTGTGCCACATTCTCTGCAGTAGAAAATGCCAAATTCCTGAGTCATATACAGGTCTGTATCAGATTCCTTGGTCATATCCAGGTGTATATTGAATTTGTGGGTCATATTTAGGTCTATATTGAATTTGTGGGTCATATTTAGGTTTGTATTAAATTCCTGGTCATATTTAGGTCTGTATTAAATTCCTTGGTCATATTTAGTTCTGCATTACATTCCTGGGTCATATTTAGGTCTCTATTGAATTCCTGGGTGATATTTAGGTCTATATTAAATTTTTGGGTCATATTTAGGTCTTTATTAAATTCCTGGGTCATGTCCAGCTCTGTATTAAATTCCTTGGTCATATTTAGATCTGTATTAAATTCCTGGGTCATATTTAGGTCGATATTAAATTCCTGGGTCATGTTTCGGTCTATATTAAATTCCTGGGTCATGTTTAGATCTGTATTACATTCCTGAGTCATATTTAAGTCTTTATTAAATTCCTGGGTCATGTTTCGGTCTGTATTAAATTCCAAAGTCATGTTTAGGTCTGTATTAAATTCCAGAGTCATGTTTAGGTCGATATTGAATTCCTGGGTCATGTTTAGGTCTGTATTAAATTCCAGAGTCATGTTTAGGTCTGTATTAAATTCCAGAGTCATGTTTAGGTCTGTATTACATTCCTGGGTCATGTTTAGGTCGATATTGAATTCCTGGGTCATGTATTGGAAGAGATGATAGATGAGGAAATACACTTTTTGATACATGTACAATACATTTATTATAAATACATACGGAAATCCAAGGCATCTCTAGGGTACCGTATATACTCGCCTATAAGTCGGTCCGCCTATAAGTCGGTTGTATTTTTTAAGGTTAATTTGTAGGAATTTGCCATTGACCCGCTTATAAGTCGGTACAAATTTTTGTCAGAATCGGTTGACAATTTCAAGTCAATGCTCTAGTGTTTTTACCTATGTTTCAAAAAATATTTTGAGAAATTAATAATTATGAGGTGCTCAATATCCAAGCCATATCTGTTTGGGGTTTAAACGCAACCCTTGATCTATTATGGACAATGATTTCTTGTTTACCTAAGCATGGTCTCCTAATTACCAGTACCCGCCAACGTGTTTACTTAGTGGCACGTGCCTCGCGAAAACTGTTATTGTGGGATTCCGGTATAATTCATTGTATCAACAATAGAGTTTTTAAGAGTCAAGAATGATGATCTAAATTATCTGTTAATAATATTCAATCTTTTATGAAATATATTTCAGACGGTAAACATATGAATATTTCAATATTAAATCGGGTTCGTAATTCAATTTTACCGATAAACGATAGATTAGTTGAATTGAAAGTATCAGTTACCGGTATGTAAATAATTTTGAACTAGATAAAAATATGTAAATACTTGTACTTTATACATAATTTTAAAATACATAAACAATACAATATGTCTAGATATTTGTGAACAATAATCATTTGTGTGGCAGTCCATGATAATCGTCGGAGTTGTTTAAAAAACACTACATTACGCCGCCCAGAAAAATACCAATCTTCTTAGGACGCGCCTATAAGTCGGACATAGTGTTTTGGACCAAAAATTGACTCCCAAAAATCCGACTTATAGGCGAGTACAGTGTATATACGGTAGACTTCTTAAAAGAATTACATAGTTGATTCTCTACCACAAATACTTCAGTTTATTTTCATTTCATCTGGATCCTTGTACTGCTGTCTCTATGATAGATAACATATTTTAAAGCAACCCGGCCATTTCTGTTCTTGAATCAAATTTTGATCTTTAGTTGAGAGATGGGGTGCTTTACTCACAAGTTTTGTATCAACACATGAATGATTTATCTTCTTTTACAGGAGAGTTTCTCTTGCAGTAACAAGTTTTGTGTCAACACATGAATGATTTTATCTTCTTTTACAGGAGAGTTTCTCTCGCAGTAACTGGACAGCATTGTTTACCCTGATGGGACATACTATAGAGCCAGCATTAAAAAGAGGCACAGCAGGTCAGACGACAAATTATAAACATCGCTTAGATGAGACCAGCACAAACGAGAAGCTATAAACATTGCTAAAACAAGACCAGGTCAAACAAAAAATGACATATGCTATAAATATTACTATAACGTGACCAGTACAAACGACAAGTTATAAACATCATTAAAACGAGACCAGGTCAGATGACAAGTTATAAACATCGTTAAAACGAGACCAGGTCAGACAACAAGTTATAAACATCGTTAAAACGAGACCAGGTCAGACAACAAGTTATAAACATCGTTAAAACGAAACCAGGTCAGACGACAAGTTATAAACATCGTTAAAACGAGACCAGGTCAGATGACAAATTATAAACATTACTATAATGTGACCAATACAAATGACAAGTTATAAACATCGTTAAAACGAAACCAGGTCAGATGACAAGTTATAAACATCGTTAAAATGAGACCAGAACAAACGAAAGTTACAAACATCGTTAAAACGAGACCAGAACAAACGAAAAGTTATAAACATTGCTAAAACGAGACCAGGTCAATCGAAAGTTATAAACATCGTTAAAACGAGACCAGAACAAACGAAAAGTTATAAACATTGCTAAAACAAGACCAGGTCAAACGAAAAATGACATATGTCGCTAGAACTAGACCAGGTCAAACAAAAAGTTATAAATATCATACAAACATAAAGTTATAAACATCGCTAAAACGAGACCAGAACAAACGAAAAGTTATAAACATTGCTAAAACGAGACCAGGTCAATCGAAAGTTATAAACATCGTTAAAACGAGACCAGAACAAACGAAAAGTTATAAACATTGCTAAAACAAGACCAGGTCAAACGAAAAATGACATATGTCGCTAGAACTAGACCAGGTCAAACAAAAAGTTATAAATATCATACAAACATAAAGTTATAAACATCGCTAAAACGAGGCCGGGACAAACAAAAAGTTATAAACATCGCTAAAATGAGACCAGGACTAACGACAAGTTATAAACATCACTAAAATGGGACCAGTTCAGTCCAAACGAAATTATAAATATCTCTGAAATTAGCTAGGTTTAGTCAAACTACCTAAACGTAAATATACTGTACAAGTAAACTTCTGTTTGATTTATAGCACAGCCTAAAACTTACTAATAATTGTTTGATTTATAGCACAGCCTAAAACTTACTAATAATTTTTTTCTGTATAAATGTATGTTAAAACTTCTCATTTTAAGGTTTTGATTAATTTCTGAATATTTTTTTTTCATATCTCAAAACTTCAGGTAATTTTGATGAATTTCTGAATATTTTGTTTAATGTTAAAACTTTGTTTAAGATTTATTTAAATTTCTTTAAATAGATTACTTTGTCGTGTGTATCATTTTTATGAACATCTGAATATTTTGTTTGACAGGGAAGATTGATTTGGACTTGTATACAAATTGGAAGAATCTAAAAGCCCGGGTTCAGCAATTGAAACTGCAGGTCAAGAGGTCAGAAAATGCCCTGACCTTCACCTTCATAGAGGTGAGCATTTAAAGATTATCCAGAATGACATACATTTTCAATACACATAATAACACACGCTGACCTTTGAACAGCATAATGAAAAAGATGAAAATAAAGTCAAGCAGTGATCAATGGTAACCAGGCACACCCGTGGTGAGCCAGACATCTGGATCAGGTAAACAGAGTAATCCCTAATCAAAATCAGTGTGTAAAGAACAGCCTAGCCTATGAAACATGTCGGACAACTCTTGGCCTAATGACAGATTTTATTTGTAAATTACGTCGTTATAATGACCATAGAATTTATGAAATGCTGACTTTAAATGAGACTGTTGAAACCCCTATAATATAATTTTTTTGGTCAGTAGTCTGCCTCAATTTAAAAGTTAAAAACTGATCATATGCAGAACATGCTCATCCATATCAAATCAGTTGAAGTTGGTTGGTTGTATAGGGTTTAATGTCCGACGCAATAATTTTTCACTCATATGGATATGTCACCATTGCCGCTGAAGAGCTGCAAAATTTAGGCCTATTCTCAGCGCTTATTGCTTTTAAGTAGGGAGGGATTGTTATGCCACACCTATTGTGAAACAGAGCCTTGGTTTTTGCGGTCTCATCTGAAAGACGACCCCATTTAGTTGCCATTTATGCAAGCAATGGGTACAAAGGACCCCACAGGACTCAAATCAATTGAAAGACATAAACACCATGTGCAGGTGATAATGGAATATTGCCACTTAAATATGGGAAATTGACGATGTAGAAGCTGACAATTTTGTCATAAAGTTGACTTGTTGGTTTACCGTTATCATCTATGTCCAATGAAATATTCAGATATGTAGCAGATATGGAAGACTCTGTGGTGTCTTTTATGTCGAGTTCACTAGGATATATCAAATCGACATACATGTATGAATGAAAATTAGTATTGCTTATAGGTACAACATTGTCGATATATCTAAACGTGGAGTCGAAGGCCACAGCAAGATTGTTTTCTTCCCATGTAGATGTTGTTGAACAAATTCTGTCTCTTAAGACTACTGTTTTAAAAACAGGTCAGCTATTGATGAAGCACAATTTGTGCCCATGGGAATTCCAATAGACTGTTGGAAGACCTTATCAACAAAGACTATGTAGATATTGTCAATGAGCAACTCCAGCATCTATTTATATCAACTTCAGAGTGCTTGTGTGTAGAATCAGAGCGGTGTTTAACACAGTGATTTTTTGATGATGGGTGATTTTCCGTTGACGAATGTTTCATTATAGTGTTTTGTTGTTTTGCAATATGCCATTTAATATCTCATATTAATGCCAACTGTCTCACAATAATACCAACAGTCTCACAATAATACCAACAGTCTCACAATAATGCCAACCCAACAGTCTCACAATAATGCCAACAGTCTCACAATAATACCAACAGTCTCACAATAATACCAACTGTCTCACAATAATACCAACAGTCTCACAATAATGCCAACCCAACAATCTCACAATAATGCCAACTGTCTCACAATAATGCCAACAATCTCACAATAATGCCAACTGTCTCACAATAATGCCAACAATCTCACAATAATGCCAACTGTCTCACAATAATGCCAACTGTCTCACAATAGTGCCAACAGTCTCACAATAATGCCAACCCAACAGTCTCACAATAATGCCAACAGTCTCACAATAATACCAACAGTCTCACAATAATGCCAACCCAACAGTCTCACAATAATGCCAACAGTCTCACAATAGTGCCAACTGTCTCACAATAATGCCAACAGTCTCACAATAATGCCAACAGTCTCACAATAATGCCAACAGTCTCACAATAGTGCCAACTGTCTCACAATAATGCCAACAGTCTCACAATAATACCAACAGTCTCACAATAATGCCAACCCAACAGTCTCACAATAATGCCAACAGTCTCACAATAATGCCAACAGTCTCACAATAATACCAACAGTCTCACAATAATGCCAACCCAACAATCTCACAATAATGCCAACCCAACAATCTCACAATAATGCCAACCCAACAGTCTCACAATAATGCCAACTGTCTCACAATAATGCCAACCCAACAGTCTCACAATAATGCCAACTGTCTCACAATAATGCCAACTGTCTCACAATAGTGCCAACTGTCTCACAATAATGCCAACCCAACAGTCTCACAATAATGCCAACTGTCTCACAATAGTGCCAACTGTCTCACAATAATGCCAACCCAACAGTCTCACAATAATGCCAACTGTCTCACAATAGTGCCAACTGTCTCACAATAATGCCAACTGTCTCACAATAATGCCAACTGTCTCACAATAATGCCAACCCAACAGTCTCACAATAGTGCCAACTGTCTCACAATAATGCCATGCAACTGTCTCACAATAATGCCAACCCAACAATCTCACAATAATGCCAACAGTCTCACAATAATGCCAACTGTCTCACAATAATGCCAACCCAACAGTCTCACAATAGTGCCAACTGTCTCACAATAGTGCCAACTGTCTCACAATAGTGCCAACAGTCTCACAATAATGCCAACCCAACAGTCTCACAATAATGCCAACAGTCTCACAATAGTGCCAACTGTCTCACAATAATGCCAACTGTCTCACAATAATGCCAACCCAACAGTCTCACAATAGTGCCAACTGTCTCACAATAGTGCCAGCTGTCATGTAATAAAACTACTGTATATTATTTAGTTGATATGAGATCAACCTATACCATCAACAGTAGGGCTGGGACGATTCAGGGTTAGCTCGATTCGGTTCGGTTTCGATTCAGAACAGCATGGTTCGATTATTTTCGATTCGGTTCATGTTAGGTCCAATTTATCTAATAATAGCACAAAAATTAACAATTTTAATGAGTAGCATCTTTGATTTGATTTGATCCAAGTTATATAACTATATGTCGTCATTTGTAAACATCATATCTATTTATAATGACATTTTATAACTTTGATAGAAAAAATAAAACATTGACAGTCTATTAAGATTTGTTATATTAATGTGCTGCATAAGTTTTTGATTATTAAACAAATCTATAGTGAATCTGAAATGTATATGGTATATTGTTTTCATTGATATGTAAAATTCAACAATTCTATCAATTGAGAGTCTTTGAAAATCTCTCCTTTATTGATTTACTTCTCTCATATTAACTGTCAAATCTGTGTCATTACCTACGATGTTGATTTCACTCCACCACTGACAGAAATGCTATATGTCATGTAAAGATAAACTGCAATGACCTTACGGACCATATTCTGTTAGTATCCGAGTGGTGAAAATACTAACTCTCAACACGGTAGTGATTTAAATCCTTGTTGGATAAAAAACCACATGTTCTGCACATCACTCGGACGCCATATTTGTTGTTTTGGTGTATGTAAAATCTAAACTGAACCAAACCGAAATCCGGAATTTGTAATCGATGCATCGAATCAAATGGTATGAATCGCGGTGCACCGAAATTTTCGGTGCACCGCACAGCCCTAATTAACAGGTCCTAGACTCCTATGTGTTATCTTCGGCTTTATTCTTTTTCCAGGGTACACTTGTGAAAGCCCTCAAAGACGGAGACTGGGTGTTACTGGATGAAATCAATCTAGCTGCAGCAGAAACGCTCGAGTGTTTGAGTGGATTATTAGAGAGTACCAGAGGATCTATTGTGCTGACAGAGAGGGGGTGAGTAAAGAATGAAATGTTACAGATTTCCTGCATGTCTGCTGATATATTTAGGATGCACAATGTTTGCTGTCATTAATGTTAAATCTGGCACTAGTCTTGTCTCTATCTATATCACAAGTAGTTCTGCAACGGATACCCAAAATAACCGAAAACCGTGGGTTGTGTTATTAGGGTTGGGTTCGGTTCCAATTTTCCGTATTTCGGTTCCTGTTTGGTTTTAAAATAAGAATCATTATGTTGTCAAAATCCTCAAAGGTGGCTGTATTTTGTTAAATGATGGCATTGTGGACAAAACTGTAAATAATGACAGTATATGTAAGATATTGTCAGACGCATTGAAAATACACCACAGGAGCAACATCTCGTCAATGACAAAACATTGAATGCATGGATGGAAATGAGTAGAAGTGACAATATGCTGTTTCTAGTACCATGGATGTCGAGACTAAACCTCAGTCCACGTCCCCGAGTAATTATTGTGACAAAATACATTAAAAAAGGTTTTTGATTTTAACTGTATATTAAATTTTTATACCCCCCTTTGAAAAAGAGGTGGCATATTGTTTTGCACCTGTCGGTCGGTCTGTAGACCACATGTTGTCTGCTCAATATCTTGAGAACCATTCACTTGATGATAATGATATTTTCATATGTGGGTTAGTTATGAGTAGAAGAGGATCCCTATTGTTTTTCAGGTCAAAAGGTGAAAGGTTAAGGGTCAATCTACTCTGGACATAGGAATATAATGTCCGCTCAATATCTCGAGAACCCTTTGCTTGACAGACATCAAACTTGATACACTGGTACATCTTCAAGAGAAGATGACCCCTATTGATTTTGAGGTCACATGGTCAAAGGTCAAGGGTCAAACTTGACATGGGAATATACTGTCTGCTCAGTATCTTGAGAACCCTTTTCTTGACAGACATCAAACTTGGTACACTGATACGACTTCAGTAGAAGACGACCACTATTGATTTTGAGGTCACATGGTCAAAGGTCAAGGGTCACACTAGACAGGAATATACTGTCCGTTCAATATTTTGAGAACCCTTCGCTTGACAGACATCAAACTTGGTACACTGGTACATCTTCAGGAGAAAATTACCCCTATTTATTTTGAGGTCACATGTTTAAAGGTCAAGGGTCAAACTGGACATAAGAATATACTGTCCCTTCAATATCTTGAGAACCCTTTGCTTGACAGACATCAAACGTGGTACACTGGTATGTCTTCAGGAGAAGACGACCCCTATTGATTTTCAGATCACATGGTCAAAGGTCAAGGGTCAAACTGGACATTGGAATATACTGTCTGCTCCATATCTTGATGACCCTTTGCTTGACAGACATTAAACTTGGTACACTGGTACATCTTCAGGAGAAGATGACACCTATTGATTTTGAGGTCACGTGGTCAAAAGTCAAGGGTCAAATTGGACATAAGAATATACTGTCCGTTCAATATCTTGAGAACCCTTTACTTGACAGACATCAAACTTGGTACACTGGTACATCTTCAGGAGTTGATGACCCCTATTGATTTTTAGGTCACATGGTCAATCCACTCTTGACATAGGAAGATATTGTCTGCTCAATATTTTGAATTGATGATACTACTCTCAATTAAATGATGTGTGTGTATAACCCTTTTCAATTTTGCACCATGGGGGACATATGTGTTTTACAAACATCTCTTGTTAAAATAGTTATATATAGACACTGATAGACCCAAACCGAAATACCCGAACCCGAAGTAAAAAATTTAGAACCGACCCGAATATTTTTGAAACCGTGACAGCCCTAATCATAAACTTATGATTCTGTATGGTAATCAGCCTGGATATTAAATTGATACCAATGTTTTACTTGTAGAGACACCACCCCTGTAGAGAGACACGAGAACTTCCGGATTTTTGCCTGCATGAACCCTGCCACTGATGTTGGTAAGAAGGACCTGCCCACTGGAGTCAGAAACAGGTGAGTCATCCATTCGACAGGACCAATGTCAACCTATTGTGTTTGTGTGTAGTTTTTGATATACAGAAATTTACATGTATGTACAAAGTGTTCATTGTTTACACAGGTTTATGGAATTCTTTTATTATGTAAACAACTTACAGTATTCATTGTTACACATGCTTACAGAATTCATTGTTTACACAAGTTTACAGAATTCATTGTTTACACAAGTTTACAGAATTCATTGTTTACACACGTTTACAGAATTCATTGTGTAAACAAGTTTATGGAATTCTTTGTTTACACAGGTTTACAGAATTCATTGCTTTCTCAGATTAACAGAATTCATTGTTTACACAGGTTTATGTTAAACATTGTTAAACTTGTTTACAGAATTCATTGTTTACACAAGTTTACAGAATTCATTATGTAAACAAGTTTACAGAATTTGTTGTTTATATTCTTTGTTTACACAACTTTACAGAATGAATTTAATTGTTTACACAAGTTTTCAGAATTCATTGTGTAAACAAGTTTATGGAATTCTTTGTTTACACAAGTTTACAGAATTCATTGTTTACACAAGTTTACAGAATTCATTGTTTAAACATGTTTACAGAATTCATTTTTTACACAAGTTTACGGTATTCATTTCTTTCTCAGATTAACAGAATTCTTTGTTTACACAGGTTTAGTTAAACATTGTTAAACTTGTTTACAGAATTCATTGTTTACACATGTTCAACTCGACAGAATTCATTGCTTACACATGTTCAACTCGACAGAATTCATTGTTTACACATGTTCAACTCGACAGAATTCATTGTTTACACAATATGTTTACAGAATTCATTGTTTAATCATGTTTACAGAATTTGTTATTTACACAGATTTACGGAATTTTTTACACAGGTTTACAGAATTCATTGTTTACACATGTTTACAGAATTTGTTGTTTATACAGGTTTACAGAATTTGTTTACACAGATTTACGAAATTGTTTACACAGGTTTACAGAATTCATTGTTTACGGAATTGTTTACACAGGTTTACAGAATTCTATGTGGATGAGCTGGAGGAGGAACAAGATCTGAAGACATTGGTCAGTGATTATCTGTCCAGTCTGTCCCTCACACCCGCTCACATCCAGGGAATCGTCAAGTTCTACCTGGCAGTGAAGAAAGCAGCATTGGATAAACTGACTGACGGAACTGGACACAAGCCCCACTTCAGTCTGAGGACCCTGTGTAGGGCTCTGAGATACTCAGTGTCCAATCCTTGTGGTCAAGTGGCCAGGTCACTGTATGAGGTAGGGGGGGACTACTGTAATGACACACATCAGATTCTTGTATTTCCTTGTAGCAGGCTTCGTGGTCAGGGTTTTGTGTGTTATCAGACATTCATTTGTCAAGTTATTTTTTAAAGGATTGAGTTCAGTTTTGTGTACTTCGCTAACCTGAGTGATATATCTTACAGACAGCCAGACAGACAGATTACACAGATTTTACAGATAGACAGACAGACAGATAGCTGATCTGTGTGGTTGATTGTACAGACAGACAGACAGATAGCTGATCTGTGTGGTTGATTGTACAGACAGACAGACAGATAGCTGATCCGTGTGGTTGATTCTACAGACAGACAGACAGATAGCTGATCTGTGTGGTTGATTCTACAGACAGACAGACAGATAGCTGATCTGTGTGGTTGATTCTACAGACAGACAGACAGATAGCTGATCTGTGTGGTTGATTGTACAGACAGACAGACAGATAGCTGATCCGTGTGGTTGATTCTACAGACAGATAGCTGATCTGTGTGGTTGATTGTACAGACAGACAGACAGATAGCTGATCCGTGTGGTTGATTCTACAGACAGACAGACAGATAGCTGATCTGTGTGGTTGATTCTACAGACAGACAGACAGACAGATAGCTGATCTGTGTGGTTGATTGTACAGACAGACAGACAGATAGCTGATCCGTGTGGTTGATTCTACAGACAGACAGACAGACAGATAGCTGATCTGTGTGGTTGATTCTACAGACAGACAGACAGATAGCTGATCTGTGTGGTTGATTCTACAGACAGACAGATAGCTGATCTGTGTGGTTGATTGTACAGACAGACAGACAGATAGCTGATCTGTTTGGTTGATTGTACAGACAGACAGACAGACAGATAGCTGATCTGTGTGGTTGATTTTACAGGGGTTCTGTTTGAGTTTCCTCACCCAGTTGGATAGAGCCTCACATCCTGTGGTAGAGAGCCTCATCACTCAGCACATCATGGGAAAAGCCAATATCAAGTCCCTCCTGAAGCAGGGGATCAGGGAACCCCTAGAGGGGGGTTGTCTACAGTTTGAGGGGTACTGGGTATCACAAGGCAGGGCCGCCCCCTCTGTGCCGAGTCACTACATCCTGACCCCCTCGGTCCGCGCCAACCTCAGGGATTTAGCCAGGGTCGTATCTGCGGGGTATGTATTGGGGGTCAGTTCTAGCTAGAGTTAATTATTCATAGTACATGTACATGTCATTGTGTGTCATGGGGATGTCACCCTTTAATATTGCTTGAAAAAGTTACCATTATGTTGTAACAATGGATTTTTCAGGAACATAAAAAGATGCACAGGAAATATCTTTCAACTATTTTACGTGTAGAGGTATAATAGATACTTTCAATTTGAATTTCAAATGTTTCATAATGCTGCCCATTTCAATGTTACAGATTCAGACTCAGTACATGTATCTAGTGCATCATAGATACCATACAATGTGTGTGTGTGGGGGGGGGGGGATGTGATCAGACAACATCCTGTTCTGCTGCCTTGTATGTTGGGGGTTAATACGTGTATTTATCGCCTTTCAGACAACATCCTGTTCTGCTGTCTTGTATGATGGGGTTAATACGTGTATTTATCGCCTTTCAGACAACATCCTGTTCTGCTGTCTTGTATGATGGGGTTAATACGTGTATTTATCGCCTTTCAGACAACATCCTGTTCTGCTGTCTTGTATGATGGGAGTTAATACGTGTATTTATCGCCTTTCAGACAACATCCTGTTCTGCTACAAGGCGAGACGTCGGTAGGTAAGACGAGTCTGGTGACGTGGCTAGCGCAGAGCAGCGGGAATGTGTGTGTCCGTGTCAACAACCACGAACACACGGACCTACAGGAATACGTAGGCTGTTACTCCGCGGACGAGTCCGGGAAACTCGTCTTCAAAGAGGGTAAGTTGTACGGTAGTCAACAGATAGAATGAGTGACAGTCTATTCTACTCATTCCTTCATTCATTCATTCATTCTTTATTTCCTCCATGTGGAGATATTGCAATTTAAGTTAATATACAATTACATACATGAATATTACAGTTTGAAATGATAGAATGAGTGACAGTCTATTCTACTCGTTTTATGCTCAAGTTGGGAAATTTCTGCTTTTTTAGCAGAGAGTGGTCTATTAAAAGGCATATAGTGCGAGATTTTGCTTCACTAGGCACGTGGTGCCATCTCGTATCTGAATCTGACCTTGCGTATCCACGTGATCCAAGATTTACCGCTCAAATTTTGTAAGGATCGACAGATCGATGTATTTACCTGCCCAGATTTTTTGTTTAATCTTTTGAGGTACATGGGCGCTAATTGGGTCGAAAGAACTGGGGGTTTGAATGGGTTGGTATTCTGAAATATCGAATGGAGGGCCCTGGAATTCGGCGTTACTTGTACAAGGGAGTATAGTGTCAACAGGAGGTAAAATATTGATTTCGGACTCACCCGATAGCCTGTCTGTTTCCTCATTGGATGCATTCCCGATAGGTGGGACGTGTATGGGTTCTGCCACTGTTGCTGTGGCATTGGACGTTGTTCTGCGGGCTCGGGATGGTTGGTTTGTTCCGTATGTCTCTCGTGCTGCGTCGTCTGAAATTCGCATCTCTCTCCCTTCTGCTTCTTGTATTTTGATGCCTCCTCACCGGTGGCATGATGTCGATGGCTAAAGATGTCAATGACCGAGTAGTAAAAATTGTGATAGGACGTCTGCAATATTTCCATGCTAATTGGCTCATGTCTGGTACGGAAGAGGAAGTGCTGTCCTCGCATTAACTCGGACTAAGATGACTTTCGGTATTGATTAATTCGTTCCATTCTTAGATCGTCAAACATTGGAAAAAAGTTTTTCCGTTAATTAAATGAGATTAATTTGGTATTGAAGCAAATTAATCTGTTATAAATCAGTTTTATGTAATACTATGATTTCTTGTATGAATTATGTAACAAGCTTCTCTGTGAAGGATGGAAATGTGAGAGAGAACAGCCTGTGGTAATTATCATGTTACGATGATGGCAATCGATGCTGATTGGTGGTTGGATTATTAATTATCATGTTACGATGATGGCAATCGATGCTGATTGGTGGTTGGATTATTAATTATCATGTTACGATGATGGCAATCGATGCTGATTGGTGGTTGGATTATTAATTATCATGTTACGATGATGGGGATAGATGCTGATTGTTGGTTGGATTTTATGGATGCTGTGCGCTAACATTGTGTGGCTGTTCTAACATTGATAACGGATCTGATTTCAGGAGTGCTGGTGGAGGCCATGAGGAAGGGACAGTGGATCATTCTGGATGAACTGAATCTGGCCCCCACTGATGTACTGGAGGCCCTCAACAGGGTAAGATATCTGTAGTAAATCAGTGTTCTAGAGGCCCTCAACAGGGTAATATGTCTGTAGTAGATCAATGTTCTAGAGGCCCACAACAGGGTGATGTGTCTGTAGCAGAGGCCCTCAACAGGGTAATGTGTCTGTAGTAGATCAATGTTCTAGAGGCCCTCAACAGGGTAATATGTCTGTAGTAGAGGCCCTCAACAGGGTAATGTGTCTGTAGTAGATCAATGTTCTAGAGGTCCTCAACAGGGTAAGGTGTCTGTAGTAGATTGGATGAAAGAGCAATGCCAAAATTCAGATTTGTTACTGGTAACTTTTAATGGACTTTTGACATGTGTATTTTTCAACAATAATCATATTATGCCAAATGAGAAAGATTTCTGAATTTAGAATAAAGTGATGTCAGGCCTCGGCCAGTAGGTGGGATTGCACATAGTTTCAAATGTAGCATAAATCTGATTGAACCAGACTATGGTGAACCGAACAC